>NW_025957104.1:0-34381 GCF_023159225.1 Perognathus longimembris pacificus | reverse complement strand
ATCTGGATTGTGGTGAGGGAACAGAGAAAAAAGTTCATTTAGGACCTGCACTTACGAAGGGGGTAGGCAGCAGTATATCAGGGAGTAAACCTGCTGAGAATAAAAACTGCTGGAGCTTTTTAAGGTAATTACACAGGGGAAAGGATAATGTACTGGGTACTATTCAGAAGAATCTGAGTTGTGGTGAGGGGAGAGAGATAAAAGCTCATTTAGGAACGACATGAACATACTGCGTAGGTAGCTGTTTATCAGTAAATATCTCCACTGAGATTAGGAAAAGCAGTAGCTTAATAAATTAAGTACTTCCTGGGATGGTAACTGTACTGGTAACTCCCCAAAAGAATCTGGATTGTGGTGAGGGAACAGAGAAAAAAGCTCATTTAGGACCTGCACTTACGAAGGGGGTAGGCAGCTGTATATCAGGGAGTAAACCTTCTGAGAATAAAAACAGCTGGAGCTTGTTAAGGTAATTACACAGGGGAACGGATAATGTACCGGGAACTCCTCAGAAGAATCTGATTTGTGGTGAGGGGAGAGGGATAAAAGCTCAATTAGGAACGACATGAACATGCTGCGTATGTCGCTGTTTATCAGTAAATATCTCCACTGAGTTTAAGAAAAGCAGTAGCTTAATAAATTAAGTACTTCCTGGTATGGTTACTGTACTGGTAACTCCCCAAAAGAATCTGGATTGTGGTGAGGGAACAGAGAAAAAAGCTCATTTAGGACCTGCACTTACGAAGGGGGGTAGGCAGCAGTATATCAGGGAGTAAACCTTCTGAGAATAAAAACTGCTGGAGCTTTTTAAGGTAATTACACAGGGGAAAGGATTATGTACTGGGTACTATTCAGAAGAATCTGAGTTGTGGTGAGGGGGAGAGAGATAAAACTCATTTAGGAACGACATGAACATGCTGCGTAGGTAGCTGTTTATCAGTAAATATCTCCACTGAGATTAAGAAAAGCAGTAGCTTAATAAATTAAGTACTTCCTGGTATGGTTACTGTACTGGAAACTCCCCAAAAGAATCTGGATTGTGGTGAGGGAACAGAGAAAAAAGCTCATTTAGGACCTGCACTTTCGAAGGTGGTAGGCAGCTGTATATCAGGGAGTAAACCTTCTGAGAATAAAAACAGCTGGAGCTTGTTAAGGTAATTACACAGGGGAAAGGATAATGTACTGGGAAATCCTCAGAAGAATCTGATTTGTGGTGAGGGGAGAGAGATAAAAGCTCATTTAGGAACGACATGAACATGCTGCGTAGGTAGCTGTATATCAGGGAGTATCCCTTCTGGGAATAAAAACAGCTGGAGCTTGTTAAGGTAATTAAACAGGGGAAAGGATAATGTACTGGGAACTCCTCAGAAGCATCTGATTTGTCGTGAGGGTAGAGAGATAAAAAGCTCATTTAGGAACGACATGAACATGCTGCGTAGGTAGCTGTTTATCAGTAAATATCTCCACTGAGATTAAGAAAAGCAGTAGCTTAATAAATTACTTACTTCCTGGTATGGTTACTGTACTGGTAACTCCCCAAAAGGATCTGGATTGTTGTGAGGGAACAGAAAAAAAAGCTCCTTTAGGACCAGCACTTACGAAGGGGGTAGGCAGCTGTATATCAGGGAGTAAACCTTCTGAGAATAAAAACAGCTGGAGCTTGTTAAGGTAATTACACAGGGGAAAGGATAATGTACTGGGAACTCCTCAGAAGAATCTGATTTGTGGTGAGGGGAGAGAGATAAAAGCTCATTTAGGAACGATATGAACATGCTGCGTAGGTAGCTGTTTATCAGTAAATATCACAAGTGAGATTAAGAAAAGCAGTAGCTTAATAAATTAGTACTTCCTGGTATGGTTACTGTACTGGTAACTCCACAAAAGAATCTGGATTGTGGTGAGGGAACAGAGAAAAAAGCTCATTTAGGACCTGCACTTACGAAGCGGGTAGGCAGCTGAATATCAGGGAGTATCCCTTCTGGGAATAAAAACAGCTGGAGCTTGTTAAGGTAATTACACAGGGGAAAGGATAATGTACTGGGTACTATTCAGAAGAATCTGAGTTGTGGTGAGGGGAGAGAGATAAAAGCTCATTTAGGAACGACATGAACATACTGCGTAGGTAGCTGTTTATCAGTAAATATCTCCACTGAGATTAGGAAAAGCAGTAGCTTAATAAATTAAGTACTTCCTGGGATGGTAACTGTACTGGTAACTCCCCAAAAGAATCTGGATTGTGGTGAGGGAACAGCGAAAAAAGCTCATTTAGGACCTGCACTTACGAAGGGGGTAGGCAGCTGTATATCAGGGAGTAAACCTTCTGAGAATAAAAACAGCTGGAGCTTGTTAAGGTAATTACACAGGGGAACGGATAATGTACCGGGAACTCCTCAGAAGAATCTGATTTGTGGTGAGGGGAGAGGGATAAAAGCTCAATTAGGAACGACATGAACATGCTGCGTATGTCGCTGTTTATCAGTAAATATCTCCACTGAGTTTAAGAAAAGCAGTAGCTTAATAAATTAAGTACTTCCTGGTATGGTTACTGTACTGGTAACTCCCCAAAAGAATCTGGATTGTGGTGAGGGAACAGAGAAAAAAGCTCATTTAGGACCTGCACTTACGAAGGGGGTAGGCAGCAGTATATCAGGGAGTAAACCTTCTGAGAATAAAAACTGCTGGAGCTTTTTAAGGTAATTACACAGGGGAAAGGATTATGTACTGGGTACTATTCAGAAGAATCTGAGTTGTGGTGAGGGGAGAGAGATAAAACTCATTTAGGAACGACATGAACATGCTGCGTAGGTAGCTGTTTATCAGTAAATATCTCCACTGAGATTAAGAAAAGCAGTAGCTTAATAAATTAAGTACTTCCTGGTATGGTTACTGTACTGGAAACTCCCCAAAAGAATCTGGATTGTGGTGAGGGAACAGAGAAAAAAGCTCATTTAGGACCTGCACTTTCGAAGGTGGTAGGCAGCTGTATATCAGGGAGTAAACCTTCTGAGAATAAAAACAGCTGGAGCTTGTTAAGGTAATTACACAGGGGAAAGGATAATGTACTGGGAAATCCTCAGAAGAATCTGATTTGTGGTGAGGGGAGAGAGATAAAAGCTCATTTAGGAACGACATGAACATGCTGCGTAGGTAGCTGTATATCAGGGAGTATCCCTTCTGGGAATAAAAACAGCTGGAGCTTGTTAAGGTAATTAAACAGGGGAAAGGATAATGTACTGGGAACTCCTCAGAAGCATCTGATTTGTCGTGAGGGTAGAGAGATAAAAGCTCATTTAGGAACGACATGAACATGCTGCGTAGGTAGCTGTTTATCAGTAAATATCTCCACTGAGATTAAGAAAAGCAGTAGCTTAATAAATTACTTACTTCCTGGTATGGTTACTGTACTGGTAACTCCCCAAAAGGATCTGGATTGTTGTGAGGGAACAGAAAAAAAAGCTCCTTTAGGACCAGCACTTACGAAGGGGGTAGGCAGCTGTATATCAGGGAGTAAACCTTCTGAGAATAAAAACAGCTGGAGCTTGTTAAGGTAATTACACAGGGGAAAGGATAATGTACTGGGAACTCCTCAGAAGAATCTGATTTGTGGTGAGGGGAGAGAGATAAAAGCTCATTTAGGAACGATATGAACATGCTGCGTAGGTAGCTGTTTATCAGTAAATATCACAAGTGAGATTAAGAAAAGCAGTAGCTTAATAAATTAGTACTTCCTGGTATGGTTACTGTACTGGTAACTCCACAAAAGAATCTGGATTGTGGTGAGGGAACAGAGAAAAAAGCTCATTTAGGACCTGCACTTACGAAGCGGGTAGGCAGCTGAATATCAGGGAGTATCCCTTCTGGGAATAAAAACAGCTGGAGCTTGTTAAGGTAATTACACAGGGGAAAGGATAATGTACTGGGAACTCCTCAGAAGAATCTGATTTGTGGTGAGGGGAGAGAGATAAAACCTCATTAAGAACGACATGAACATGCTGCGTAGTTAGCTGTTTATCAGTAAATATCTCCACTGAGATTAAAAAAAGCAGTAGCTTAATAAATTAAGTACTTCCTGGTATGGTTACTGTACTGGTAACTCCCCAAAAGAATCTGGATTGTGGTGAGGGAACAGAGAAAAAAAGCTGATTTAGGACCAGCACTTACGAAGGGGGTAGGCAGCTGTATATCAGGGAGTAAACCTTCTGAGAATAAAAACAGCTGGAGCTAATTAAGGTAATTAAACAGGGGAAAGGATAATGTACTGGGAACTCCTCAGAAGAATCTGAATTGTGGTGAGGGGAGAGAGATAAAAGCTCATTAGGAACGACATGAACATGCTGCGTACGTAGCTGTTTATCTGTAAATATCTCCACTGAGATTAAGAAAAGCAGTAGCTTAATAAATTAAGTACTTCCTGATATGGTTACTGTACTGGTAACTCCCCAAAAGAATCTGGATTGTGGTGAGGGAACAGAGAAAAAAGCTCATTTAGGACCTGCAATTACGAAGGGGGTAGGCAGCTGTATATCAGGGAGTAAACCTTCTGAGAATAAAAACAGCTGGAGCTTGTTAAGGTAAGTAAACAGGGGAAAGGATAATGTACTGGGAACTCCTCAGAAGAATCTGATTTGTGTTGAGGGGAGAGAGATAAAAGCTCATTTAGGAAGAACATGAACATGCTGCGTAGGTAGCTGTTTATCAGTAAATATCTCCACTGAGATTAAGAAAAGCAGTAGCTTCATAAATTAAGTACTTCCTGGTAAGGTTACTGTACTGGTAACTCCCCAAAAGAATCTGGATTGTGGTGAGGGAACAGAGAAAAAAGCTCATTTAGGACCTGCACTTATGAAGGGGGTAGGCAGCTGTATATCAGGAATAAACCTCTCAGAATAAAAACAGCTGGAGCTTGTTAAGGTAATTACACAGGGGAAAGGATAATGTACTGGGAACTCCTCAGAAGAATCTGATTTGTGGTGAGGGGAGAGAGACAAAAGCTCATTTAGGAACGCCATGAACATGCTGCGTAGGTAGCTGTTTATCAGTAAATATCTCTACTGAGATGAAGAAAAGAAGTAGCTTAATAAATTAAGTACTTCTGGTATGATTACTGTACTGGTACCTCCCCAAAAGAACCTGGATTGTGGTGACGGAACAGAGAAAAAAGCTCATTTAGGACCTGCACTTACGAAGGGGGTAGGTAGCTGTATATCAGGGAGTAAACCCTCTGAGAATAAAAACAGCTGGAGCTTGTTAAGGTAATTACACAGGGGAAAGGATAATGTACTGGGAACTCCTCAGAACAATCTGATTTGTGGTGAGGGGAGAGAGATAAAAGCTCATTTAGGAACAACATGAACATGCTGCATAGGTAGCTGTTTATCAGTAAATATCTCCACTGAGATTAAGAAAAGCAGTAGCTTAATAATTAAGTACTTCCTGGTATGGTTACTGTACTGGTAACTCCCCAAAAGAATCTGGATTGTGGTGAGGGAACAGAGAAAAAAGCTCACTTAAGACCTGCACTTACGAAGGGGGTAGGCAGCTGTATATCAGGGAGTAAACCTTCTGAGAATAAAAACAGCTGGAGCTTGTTAAGGTAATTACACAGGGGAAAGGATAATGTACCGGGAACTCCTCAGAAGAATCTGATTTGTGGTGAGGGGAGAGAGATAAAAGCTCATTTAGGAACGACATGAACATGCTGCGTAGGTAGCTGTTTATCAGTAAATATCTCCACTGAGTTTAAGAAAAGCAGTAGCTTAATAAATTAAGTACTTCCTGGTATGGTTACTGTACTGGTAACACCCCAAAAGAATCTGGATTGTGGTGAGGGAACAGAGAAAAAAGCTCATTTAAGACCTGCACTTACGAAGGGGGTAGGCAGCAGTATATCAGGAAGTAAACCTTCTGAGAATAAAAACTGCTGGAGCTTTTTACAGTAATTACACAGGGGAAAGGATAACGTACTGGGTACTATTCAGAAGAATCTGAGTTGTGGTGAGGGGAGAGAGATAAAACTCATTTAGGAACGACATGAACATGCTGCGTAGGTAGCTGTTTATCAGTAAATATCTCCACTGAGATTAAGAAAAGCAGTAGCTTAATAAATTAAGTACTTCCTGGTATGGTTACTGTACTGGAAACTCCCCAAAAGAATCTGGATTTTGGTGAGGGAACAGAGAAAAAAGCTCATTTAGGACCTGTACTTTCGAAGGTGGTAGGCAGCTGTATATCAGGGAGTAAACCTTCTGAGAATAAAAACAGCTGGAGCTTGTTAAGGTAATTACACAGGGGAAAGGATAATGTACTGGGAAATCCTCAGAAGAATCTGATTTGTGGTGAGGGGAGAGAGATAAAAGCTCATTTAGGAACGACATGAACATGCTGCGTAGGTAGCTGTTTATCAGTAAATATCTGCACTGAGATTAAGAAAAGCAGTAGCTTAATAAATTAAGTACTTCCTGGTATGGTTACTGTACTGGTAACTCCCCAAAAGAATCTGGATTGTTGTGAGGGAACAGAGAAAAAAGCTCCTTTAGGACCTGCACTTACGAAGGGGGTAGGCAGCTGTATATCAGGGAGTAAACCTTCTGAGAATAAAAACAGCTGGAGCTTGTTAAGGTAATTACACAGGGGAAAGCATATTGTACTGGGAACTCCTCAGAAGAATCTGATTTGTGGTGAGGGGAAAGAGATAAAAGCTCATTTAGGAACGACATGAACATGCTGCGTAGGTAGCTGTATATCAGGGAGTATCCCTTCTGGGAATAAAAACAGCTGGAGCTTGTTAAGGTAATTAAAAAGGGGAAAGGATAATGTACTGGGAACTCCTCAGAAGAATCTGATTTGTGGTGAGGGGAGAGAGATAAAAGCTCATTTAGGAACGATATGAACATGCTGCGTAGGTAGCTGTTTATCAGTAAATATCTCCACTGAGATTAAGAAAAGCAGTAGCTTAATAAATTAAGTACTTCCTGGTATGGTTACTGTATTGGTAACTCCACAAAAGAATCTGGACTGTTTTGAGGGAACAGAGAAAAAAGCTCATTTAGGACCTGCACTTACAAAGCGGGTAGGCAGCTGAATATAAGGGAGTATCCCTTCTGGGAATAAAAACAGCTGGAGCTTGTTAAGGTAATTACACAGGGGAAAGGATAATGTACTGGGAACTCCTCAGAAGAATCTGATTTGTGGTGAGGGGAGAGAGATAAAACCTCATTAAGAACGACATGAACATGCTGCGTAGTTAGCTGTTTATCAGTAAATATCTCCACTGAGATTAAAAAAAGCAGTAGCTTAATAAATTAAGTACTTCCTGATATGGTTACTGTACTGGTAACTCCCCAAAAGAATCTGGATTGTGGTGAGGGAACAGAGAAAAAAGCTCATTTAGGACCTGCAATTACGAAGGGGGTAGGCAGCTGTATATCAGGGAGTAAACCTTCTGAGAATAAAAACAGCTGGAGCTTGTTAAGGTAAGTAAACAGGGGAAAGGATAATGTACTGGAACTCCTCAGAAGAATCTGATTTGTGTTGAGGGAGAGAGATAAAAGCTCATTTAGGAAGAACATGAACATGCTGCGTAGGTAGCTGTTTATCAGTAAATATCTCCACTGAGATTAAGAAAAGCAGTAGCTTCATAAATTAAGTACTTCCTGGTAAGGTTACTGTACTGGTAACTCCCCAAAAGAATCTGGATTGTGGTGAGGGAACAGAGAAAAAAGCTCATTTAGGACCTGCACTTATGAAGGGGGTAGGCAGCTGTATATCAGGAATAAACCTCTCAGAATAAAAACAGCTGGAGCTTGTTAAGGTAATTACACAGGGGAAAGGATAATGTACTGGGAACTCCTCAGAAGAATCTGATTTGTGGTGAGGGGAGAGAGACAAAAGCTCATTTAGGAACGCCATGAACATGCTGCGTAGGTAGCTGTTTATCAGTAAATATCTCTACTGAGATGAAGAAAAGAAGTAGCTTAATAAATTAAGTACTTCTGGTATGATTACTGTACTGGTACCTCCCCAAAAGAACCTGGATTGTGGTGACGGAACAGAGAAAAAAGCTCATTTAGGACCTGCACTTACGAAGGGGGTAGGTAGCTGTATATCAGGGAGTAAACCCTCTGAGAATAAAAACAGCTGGAGCTTGTTAAGGTAATTACACAGGGGAAAGGATAATGTACTGGGAACTCCTCAGAACAATCTGATTTGTGGTGAGGGGAGAGAGATAAAAGCTCATTTAGGAACAACATGAACATGCTGCATAGGTAGCTGTTTATCAGTAAATATCTCCACTGAGATTAAGAAATGCAGTAGCTTAATAAATTAAGTACTTCCTGGTATGGTTACTGTACTGGTAACTCCCCAAAGAATCTGGATTGTGGTGAGGGAACAGAGAAAAAAGCTCACTTAAGACCTGCACTTACGAAGGGGGTAGGCAGCTGTATATCAGGGAGTAAACCTTCTGAGAATAAAAACAGCTGGAGCTTGTTAAGGTAATTACACAGGGGAAAGGATAATGTACCGGGAACTCCTCAGAAGAATCTGATTTGTGGTGAGGGGAGAGAGATAAAAGCTCATTTAGGAACGACATGAACATGCTGCGTAGGTAGCTGTTTATCAGTAAATATCTCCACTGAGTTTAAGAAAAGCAGTAGCTTAATAAATTAAGTACTTCCTGGTATGGTTACTGTACTGGAAACTCCCCAAAAGAATCTGGATTTTGGTGAGGGAACAGAGAAAAAAGCTCATTTAGGACCTGCACTTTCGAAGGTGGTAGGCAGCTGTATATCAGGGAGTAAACCTTCTGAGAATAAAAACAGCTGGAGCTTGTTAAGGTAATTACACAGGGGAAAGGATAATGTACTGGGAAATCCTCAGAAGAATCTGATTTGTGGTGAGGGGAGAGAGATAAAAGCTCATTTAGGAACGACATGAACATGCTGCGTAGGTAGCTGTTTATCAGTAAATATCTGCACTGAGATTAAGAAAAGCAGTAGCTTAATAAATTAAGTACTTCCTGGTATGGTTACTGTACTGGTAACTCCCCAAAAGAATCTGGATTGTTGTGAGGGAACAGAGAAAAAAGCTCCTTTAGGACCTGCACTTACGAAGGGGGTAGGCAGCTGTATATCAGGGAGTAAACCTTCTGAGAATAAAAACAGCTGGAGCTTGTTAAGGTAATTACACAGGGGAAAGCATATTGTACTGGGAACTCCTCAGAAGAATCTGATTTGTGGTGAGGGGAAAGAGATAAAAGCTCATTTAGGAACGACATGAACATGCTGCGTAGGTAGCTGTATATCAGGGAGTATCCCTTCTGGGAATAAAAACAGCTGGAGCTTGTTAAGGTAATTACACAGGGGAAAGGATAATGTACTGGGAACTCCTCAGAAGAATCTGATTTGTGGTGAGTGGAGGGAGATAAAACTCATTTAGGAACAAGCTACGTAGGTAGCTGTTTATCAGTAAATATCTCCCCTGAGAATAAGAAAAGCAGTAGCTTAATAAATTAAGTACTTCCTGGTATGGTTACTGTACTGGTAACTCCCCAAAGGAATCTGGATTGTGGTGAGGGAACAGAGAAAAAAGCTCATTTAGGACCTGCACTTACGAAGGGGGTAGGCAGCTGTATATCAGGGAGTAAACCTTCTGAGAATAAAAACAGCTGGAGCTTGTTAACGTAATTACACAGGGGAAAGGATAATGTACTGGGAACTCCTCAGAAGAATCTGATTTGTGGTGAGGGGAGAGAGATAAAAGCTCATTTAGGAACGACATGAACATGCTGCGTAGGTAGCTGTTTATCAGTAAATATCTCCAGTGAGATTAAGAAAAGCAGTAGCTTAATAAATTAAGTAGTTCCTGGTATGGTTACTCTACTGGTAACTCCCCAAAAGAATCTGGATTGTGGTGAGGGAACAGAGAAAAAAGCTCATTTAGGAATTGCACTTACGAAGGGGTTAGGCAGCTGTATATCAGGGAGTGAACCTTCTGAGAATAAAATCAGCTGGAGCTTGTTAAGGTAATTACACAGGGGAAAGGTAATGTACTGGGAACTCCGCAGAAGAATCTGATTTGTGGTGAGGGGAGAGAGATAAAAGCTCATTTAGGAACGACATGAACATGCTGCATACGTAGATGTTTATCAGTAAATATCTCCACTGAGATTAAGAAAAGCAGTAGCTTAATAAATTAAGTACTTCCTGGTATGGTTACTGTACTGGTAACTCCCCAAAAGAATCTGGTTTGTTGTGAGGGAACAGAGAAAAAAGCGCATTTAGGACCTGCAATTTCGAAGGGGGTAGGCAGCTGTATATCAGGGAGTAAACCTTCTGAGAATAAAAACAGCTGGAGCTTGTTAAGGTAATTACACAGGGGAAAGGATAATGTACTGGGAACTCCTGAGAAGAATCTGATTTGTGGTGAGGGGAGAGAGATAAAAGCTCATTTAGGAAGGACATGAACATGCTGGGTACGTAGCTGTTTATCAGTTAATATCTCCACTGAGATTAAGAAAAGCAGTAGCTTAATAAATTAAGTACTTCCTGGTATGGTTACTGTACTGGTAACTACCCAAAAGAATCTGGATTGTTTTGAGGGAACAGAGAAAAAAGCTCATTTAGGACCTGCACTTACGAAGGGGGTAGGCAGCTGTATATCAGGGAGTAAACCTTCTGAGAATAAAAACAGCTGGAGCTTGTTAAGGTAATTACACAGGGGAAAGGATAATGTACTGGGAACTCCTCAGAAGAATCTCATTTGTGGTGAGGGGAGAGAGATAAAAGCTCATTTAGGAACGACATGACCATGCTGCGTAGGTAGCTGTTTATCAGTAAATATCTCCACTGAGATTAAGAAAAGCAGTAGCTTAATAAATTAAGTACTTCCTGGTATGGTTACTGTACTGGTAACTACCCAAAAGAATCTGGATTGTTTTGAGGGAACAGAGAAAAAAGCTCATTTAGGACCTGCACTTACGAAGGGGGTAGGCAGCTGTATATCAGGGAGTAAACCTTCTGAGAATAAAAACAGCTGGAGCTTGTTAAGGTAATTACACAGGGGAAAGGATAATGTACTGGGAACTCCTCAGAAGAATCTCATTTGTGGTGAAGGGAGAGAGATAAAAGCTCATTTAGGAACGACATGACCATGCTGCGTAGGTAGCTGTTTATCAGTAAATATCTCCACTGAGATTAAGAAAAGCAGTAGCTTAATAAATTAAGTACTTCCTGGTATGGTTACTATACTAGTAACTCCCAAAAAGAATCTGGATTGTGGTGAGGGAACAGAGAAAAAAGCTCCTTTAGGACCTGCACTTACGAAGGGGGTAGGCAGCTGTATATCAGGGAGTAAACCTTCTGATAATAAAAACAGCTGGAGCTTGTTAAGGTAATTACACAGGGGAAAGGATAATGTACTGGGAACTCCTCAGAAGAATCTGATTTGTGGTGAGGGGAGAGAGATAAAAGCTCATTTAGGAACGACATGAACATGCTGCGTAGGTAGCTGTTTATCAGTAAATATCTCCACTGAGATTAAGAAAAGCAGTAGCTTAATAAATTAAGTACTTCCTGGTATGGTTACTGTACTGGTAACTCCCCAAAGGAATCTGGATTGTGGTGAGGTAACAGAGAAAAAAGCTCATTTAGGACCTGCACTTACGAAGGGGGTAGGCAGCTGTATATCAGGGAGTAAACCTTCTGAGAATAAAAACAGCTGGAGCTTGTTAAGGTAATTACACAGGGGAAAGGATAATGTACTGGGAACTCCTCAGAAGAATCTGATTTGTGGTGAGGGGAGAGAGATAAAAGCTCATTTAGGAACGACATGAACATGCTGCGTACGTAGCTGTTTATCAGTAAATATCTCCACAGAGATTAAGAAAAGCAGTAGCTTAATCAATTAAGTACTTCCTGGTATGGATACTGTACTGGTAACTCCCCAAAAGAATCTGGATTGTGGTGAGGGAACAGAGAAAAAAGCTCATTTAGGACCTGCACTTACGAAGGGTAGGCAGCTGTATATCAGGGAGTAAACCTTCTCAGAATAAAAACAGCTGGAGCTTGTTAAGGTAATTACACAGGGGAAAGGATAATGTACTGGGAACTCCTCAGAAGAATCTGATTTGTGGTGAGGGGAGAGAGATAAAAGCTCATTTAGGAACGACATGAACATGCTGCGTAGGTAGCTGTTTATCAGTAAATATCTCCACTGAGATTAAGAAAAGCAGTAGCTTAATAAATTAAGTACTTCCTGGTATGGTTACTCTACTGGTAACTCCCCAAAAGAATCTGGTTTGTGGTGAGGGAACAGAGAAAAAAGCTCATTTAGGAATTGCACTTACGAAGGGGGTAGGAAGCTGTATATCAGGGAGTGAACCTTCTGAGAATAAAATAAGCTGGAGCTTGTTAAGGTAATTACACAGGGGAAAGGTAATGTACTGGGAACTCCGCAGAAGAATCTGATTTGTGGTGAGGGGAGAGAGATAAAAGCTCATTTAGGAACGACATGAACATGCTGCGTACGTAGATGTTTATCAGTAAATATCTCCACTGAGATAAGAAAAGCAGTAGCTTAATAAATTAAGTACTTCCTGGTATGGTTACTGTACTGGTAACTCCCCAAAAGAATCTGGTTTGTTGTGAGGGAACAGAGAAAAAAGCGCATTTAGGACCTGCAATTTCGAAGGGGGTAGGCAGCTGTATATCAGGGAGTAAACCTTCTGATAATAAAAACAGCTGGAGCTTGTTAAGGTAATTACACAGGGGAAAGGATAATGTACTGGGAACTCCTCAGAAGAATCTGATTTGTGGTGAGGGGAGAGAGATAAAAGCTCATTTAAGAAGGACATGAACATGCTGCGTACGTAGCTGTTTATCAGTAAATATCTCCACTGAGATTAAGAAAAGCAGTTGCTTAATAAATTAAGTACTTCCTGGTATGGTTACTGGACTGGTAACTACCCAAAATAATCTGGATTGTTTTGAGGGAACAGAGAAAAAAGCTCATTTAGGACCTGCACTTACGAAGGGGGTAGGCAGCTGTATATCAGGGAGTAAACCTTCTGAGAATAAAAACAGCTGGAGCTTGTTAAGGTAATTACACAGGGGAAAGGATAATGTACTGGGAACTCCTCAGAAGAATCTCATTTGTGGTGAGGGGAGAGAGATAAAAGCTCATTTAGGAACGACATGACCATGCTGCGTAGGTAGCTGTTTATCAGTAAATATCTCCACTGAGATTAAGAAAAGCAGTAGCTTAATAAATTAAGTACTTCCTGGTATGGTTACTATACTAGTAACTCCCAAAAAGAATCTGGATTGTGGTGAGGGAACAGAGAAAAAAGCTCATTTAGGACCTGCACTTACGAAGGGGGTAGGCAGCTGTATATCAGGGAGTAAACCTTCTGAGAATAAAAACAGCTGGAGCTTGTTAAGGTAATTACACAGGGGAACGGATAATGTACTGGGAACACCTCAGAAGAATCTGATTTGTGGTGAGGGGAGAGAGATAAAACCTCATTTAGGAACGACATGAATATGCTGCGTAGGTGCTGTTTATCAGTAAATATCTCCACTGAGATTAAGAATAGCAGTATCTTAATAAATTAAGTACTTCCTGGTATGGTTACTGTACTGGTAACTCCCCAAAAGAATCTGGATTGTGGTGAGGGAACAGAGAAAAAAGCTCATTTAGGACCTGCCATTACGAAGGGCGTAGGCAGCTGTATATCAGGGTGTGAACCTTCTGAGAATAAAAACAGCTGGAGCTTGTTAAGGTAATTACACAGGGGAAAGCATAATGTACCGGGAACTCCTCAGAAGAATCTGATTTGTGATGAGGGGAGAGAGATAAAAGCTGATTTAGGAACGACATGAACATGCTGCGTTGGTAGCTGTTTATCAGTAAATATCTCCACTGAGATTAAGAAAAGCAGTAGCTTAATAAATTAAGTACTTCCTGGTATGGTTACTGTACTGGTATCTCCCCAAAAGAATCTGGATTGTGGTGAGGGAACAGATAAAAAAGCTCATTTAGGACCTGCACATACGAAGGGGGTAGGCAGCTGTATATCAGGGACTAAACCTTCTGAGAATAAAAACAGCTGGATCTTGTTAAGGTAATTACACAGGGGAAAGGATAATGTACTGGGAACTCCTCAGAAGAATCTGATTTGTGGTGAGGGGAGAGAGATAAAAGCTCATTTAGGAACGACATGAACATGCTGCGTAGGTAGCTGTTTATCAGTAAATATCTCCACTGAGATTAAGAAAAGCAGTAGCTTGATAAATTAAGTACTTCCTGGTATGGTTACTGTACTGGTAACTCCACAAAAGAATCTGGATTGTGGTGAGGGAACAGAGAAAAAAGCTCATTTAGGACCTGCAATTACGAAGGGGGTAGGCAGCTGTATATCAGGGAGTGAACTTTCTGAGAATAAAAACAGCTGGAGATTGTTAAGGTAATTACACAGCTGAAAGGTAATGTACTGGGAACTCCGCAGAAGAATCTGATTTGTGGTGAGGGGAGAGAGATAAAAGCTCATTTAGGAACGACATGAACATGCTGCGTACGTAGATGTTTATCAGTAAATATCTCCACTGAGATTAAGAAAAGCAGTAGCTTAATAAATTAAGTACTTCCTGGTATGGTTACTGTACCGGTAACTCCCCAAAAGAATCTGGTTTGTTGTGAGGGAACAGAGAAAAAAGCTCATTTAGGACCTGCAATTTCGAATGGGTAGGCAGCTGTATATCAGGGAGTAAACCTTCTGAGATTGAAAACATCTGGTGCTTGTTAAGGTAATTACACAGTGGAAAGGATAATGTACTGGGAACTCCTCAGAAGAATCTGATTTGTGGTGAGGGTAGAGAGATAAAAGCTCATATAGGAACGACATGAACATGCTGCGTACGTAGCAGTTTATCAGTAAATATCTCCACTGAGATTAAGAAAAGCAGTAGCTTAATAAATTAAGTAATTTCTGGTATGGTTACTGTACTGGTAACTCCCCAAAAGAATCTGGATTGTGGTGAGGGAACAGAGAAAAAAGCTCATTTAGTACCTGCAATTACGAAGGGGGTAGCCAGCTGTATATCAGGGAGTAAACCTTCAGAGAATAAAAACAGCTGGAGCTTTTTAAGGTAATTACACAGGGGAAAGGATAATGTACTGGGAACTCCTCAGAAGAATCTGATTTGTGGTGAGGTAGAGAGATAAAAGCTCATTTAGGAACGACATGAACATGCTGCATACATAGCTGTCTATCAGTAAATATCTACACTGAGATTTAGAAAAGCAGTAGCGTAATAAATTAAGTACTTCCTGCTATGGATACTGTACTGGTAACTCCCCAAAAGAATCTGGATTGTTGTGAGGAAACAGAGAAAAAAGCTCATTTAGGACCTGCACTTACGAAGGGGTTAGGCAGCAGTATATCAGGGAGTAAACCTTCTGAGAATAAAAACAGCTGGAGCTTGTTGAGATAATTACACAGGGGAAAGGATAATGTACTGGGAACTCCTCAGAAGAGTCTGATTTGTGGTGAGGGGAGAGCGATCAAAGCTCATTTAGGAACGGTATGAACATGCTGCGTAGGTAGCTGTTTATCAGTAAATATCTCCACTGAGATTAAGAAAAGCAGTAGCTTAATAAATTAAGTACTTCCTGGTATGGTTACTGTACTGGTAACTCCCCAAAATAATATGGATTGTGGTGAGGGAACAGAGAAAAAAGCTCATTTAGGACCTGCACTTACGAAGCGGGTAGGCAGCTGTATATCAGGGAGTATCCTTCTGGGAATAAAAACAGCTGGAGCTTGTTAAGGTAATTACACAGGGGAAAGGATAATGTACTGGGAACTCCTCAGAAGAGTCTGATTTGTGGTGAAGGGAGAGAGATAAAACCTCATTTAGGAACGACATGAACATGCTGCGTACGTAGCTGTTTATCCGTAAATATCTCTACTGAGATTAAGAAAAGAAGTAGCTTAATAAATTAAGTACTTCTGGTATGATTACTGTACTGGTAACTCCCCAAAAGAACCTGGAGTGTGGTGAGGGAACAGAGAAAAAACTCATTTAGGATCTGCACTTACGAAGGGGATAGGCAGCTGTATATCAGGGAGTAAACCTTCTGAGAATAAAAGCAGCTGGAGCTTGTTAAGGTAATTAAACAGGGGAAAGGATAATGTACTGGAACTCCTCAGAACAATCTGATTCGTGGTGAGGGGAGAGAGATAAAAGCTCATTTAAGAACGACATGAACATGCTGCATAGGTAGCTGTTTATCAGTAAATATCTCCACTGAGATTAAGAAAAGCAGTGGCTTAATAAATTAAGTACTTCCTGGTATGGTTACTGTACTGGTAACTCCCCAAAAGAATCTGGATTGTGGTGAGGGAACAGAGAAAAAAGCTCATTAAGACCTTCACTTACGAAGGGGGTAGTCAGCTGTATATCAGGGAGTCAACCTTCTGAGAATAAAAACTGCTGGAGCTTGTTAAGGTAATTACACAGGGGAAAGGATAATGTACTGGGAAACTCCGAAGAATCTGATTTGTGGTGAGGGAGAGAGATAAAAGCTCATTTAGGAACGACATGAACATGCTGCGTAGGTAGCTGTTTATCAGTAAATATCTCCACTGAGATTAAGAAAGCAGTAGCTTAATAAATTAAGTACTTCCTGGTATGGTTACTGTACTGGTAACTCCCCAAAAGAATCTGGATTGTGGTGAGGGAACAGAGAAAAAAGCTCATTATGAACTGCACTTACGAAGGTTGTAGGAAGCTGTATATCAGGGAGTAAACCTTCTGAGAATAAAAACAGCTGGAGCTTGTTAAGGTAATTACACAGGGGAAAGGATAATGTACTGGGAACTCCTCAGAAGAATCTGATTTGTGGTGAGGGGAGAGAGATAAAAGCTCATTTAAGAACGACATGAACATGCTGCGTAGGTAGCTGTTTATCAGTAAATATCTCCACTGAGATTAAGAAAAGCAGTAGCTTAATAAATTAAGTACTTCCTCCTATGGTTACTGTACTGGTAACTCCCCAAAGAATCTGGATTGTGGTGAGGGAACAGAGAAAAAAGCTCATTTAGGACCTGCACTTACGAAGGGGGTAGGCAGCTGTATATCAGGGAGTAAACCTTCTGAGAATAAAAACAGCTGGAGCTTGTTAAGGTAATTACACAGGGGAAAGGATAATGTACTGGGAACTCCTCAGAAGAATCTGATTGTGGTGAGGGGAGAGAGATAATAGCTCATTTAGGAACGACATGAACATGCTGCGTAGGTCGCTGTTTATCAGTAAATATCTCCACTGACATTAAGAAAAGCAGTAGCTTAATAAATTAAGTACTTCCTGGTATGGTTACTGTACTGGTAACACCCCAAAAGAATCTGTATTGTGGTGAGGGAACAGAGAAAAAAGCTCATTTAGGACCTGCACTTACGAAGGGGGTAGGCAGCTGTATATCCGGGAGTAAACCTTCTGAGAATAAAAACAGCTGGAGCTTGTTAAGGTAATTACACAGGGGAAAGGATAATGTACTGGGAACTCCTCAGAAGAATCTGATTTGTGGTGAAGGTAGAGAGATAAAAGCTCATTTAGGAACGACATGAACATGCTGCATACATAGCTGTCTATCAGTAAATATCTACACTGAGATTAAGAAAAGCAGTAGCTTAATAAATTAAGTACTTCCTGCTATGGATACTGTACTGGTACTCCCGAAAAGAATCTGGATTGTGGTGAGGGAACAGAGAAAAAAGCTCATTTATGACCTGCACTTACGAAGGAGGTAGGCAGCTGTATATCAGGGAGTAAACCTTCTGAGAATAAAAACAGCTGGAGCTTGTTAAGGTAATTACACAGGGGAAAGGATAATGTACTGGGAACTCCTCAGAAGAATCTGATTTGTGCTGAGGGGAGAGAGATAAAAGCTTATTTAGGAACGACATGAACATGCTGCGTAGGTGCTGTTTATCAGTAAATATCTCCACTGAGATTAAGAATAGCAGTAGCTTAATAAATTAAGTACTTCCTGGTATGGTTACAGTACTGGTAACTCCCCAAAAGAATCTGGATTGTGGTGAGGGAACAGATAAAAAACCTCATTTAGGACCTGCACATACGAAGGGGGTAGGCAGCTGTATATCAGGGAGTAAACCTTCTGAGAATAAAAACAGCTGGAGCTTGTTAAGGTAATTACACAGGGGAAAGGATAATGTACTGGGAACTCCTCAGAAGAATCTCATTTGTGGTGAGGGGAGAGAGATAAAAGCTCATTTAGGAACGACATGACCATGCTGCGTAGGTAGCTGTTTATCAGTAAATATCTCCACTGAGATTAAGAAAAGCAGTAGCTTAATAAATTAAGTACTTCCTGGTATGGTTACTGTACTGGTAACTACCCAAAAGAATCTGGATTGTTTTGAGGGAACAGAGAAAAAAGCTCATTTAGGACCTGCACTTACGAAGGGGGTAGGCAGCTGTATATCAGGGAGTAAACCTTCTGAGAATAAAAACAGCTGGAGCTTGTTAAGGTAATTACACAGGGGAAAGGATAATGTACTGGGAACTCCTCAGAAGAATCTCATTTGTGGTGAAGGGAGAGAGATAAAAGCTCATTTAGGAACGACATGACCATGCTGCGTAGGTAGCTGTTTATCAGTAAATATCTCCACTGAGATTAAGAAAAGCAGTAGCTTAATAAATTAAGTACTTCCTGGTATGGTTACTATACTAGTAACTCCCAAAAAGAATCTGGATTGTGGTGAGGGAACAGAGAAAAAAGCTCCTTTAGGACCTGCACTTACGAAGGGGGTAGGCAGCTGTATATCAGGGAGTAAACCTTCTGATAATAAAAACAGCTGGAGCTTGTTAAGGTAATTACACAGGGGAAAGGATAATGTACTGGGAACTCCTCAGAAGAATCTGATTTGTGGTGAGGGGAGAGAGATAAAAGCTCATTTAGGAACGACATGAACATGATGCGTAGGTAGCTGTTTATCAGTAAATATCTCCACTGTGATTAAGAAAAGCAGTAGCTTAATAAATTAAGTGCTTCCTGGTATGGTTACTGTACTGGTAACTCCCCAAAGGAATCTGGATTGTGGTGAGGTAACAGAGAAAAAAGCTCATTTAGGACCTGCACTTACGAAGGGGGTAGGCAGCTGTATATCAGGGAGTAAACCTTCTGAGAATAAAAACAGCTGGAGCTTGTTAAGGTAATTACACAGGGGAAAGGATAATGTACTGGGAACTCCTCAGAAGAATCTGATTTGTGGTGAGGGGAGAGAGAAAAAAGCTCATTTAGGAACGACATGAACATGCTGCGTACGTAGATGTTTATCAGTAAATATCTCCACAGAGATTAAGAAAAGCAGTAGCTTAATCAATTAAGTACTTCCTGGTATGGATACTGTACTGGTAACTCCCCAAAAGAATCTGGATTGTGGTGAGGGAACAGAGAAAAAAGCTCATTTAGGACCTGCACTTACGAAGGGTTTAGGCAGCTGTATATCAGGGAGTAAACCTTCTCAGAATAAAAACAGCTGGAGCTTGTTAAGGTAATTACACAGGGGAAAGGATAATGTACTGGGAACTCCTCAGAAGAATCTGATTTGTGGTGAGGGGAGAGAGATAAAAGCTCATTTAGGAACGACATGAACATGCTGCGTAGGTAGCTGTTTATCAGTAAATATCTCCAGTGAGATTAAGAAAAGCAGTAGCTTAATAAACTAAGTGTTCCTGGTATGGTTACTCTACTGGTAACTCCCCAAAAGAATCTGGTTTGTGGTGAGGGAACAGAGAAAAAAGCTCATTTAGGAATTGCACTTACGAAGGGGGTAGGCAGCTGTATATCAGGGAGTGAACCTTCTGAGAATAAAATAAGCTGGAGCTTGTTAAGGTAATTACACAGGGGAAAGGTAATGTACTGGGAACTCCGCAGAAGAATCTGATTTGTGGTGAGGGGAGAGAGATAAAAGCTCATTTAGGAACGACATGAACATGCTGCGTACGTAGATGTTTATCAGTAAATATCTCCACTGAGATTAAGAAAAGCAGTAGCTTAATAAATTAAGTACTTCCTGGTATGGTTACTGTACTGGTAACTCCCCAAAAGAATCTGGTTTGTTGTGAGGGAACAGAGAAAAAAGCGCATTTAGGACCTGCAATTTCGAAGGGGGTAGGCAGCTGTATATCAGGGAGTAAACCTTCTGATAATAAAAACAGCTGGAGCTTGTTAAGGTAATTACACAGGGGAAAGGATAATGTACTGGGAACTCCTCAGAAGAATCTGATTTGTGGTGAGGGGAGAGAGATAAAAGCTCATTTAAGAAGGACATGAACATGCTGCGTACGTAGCTGTTTATCAGTAAATATCTCCACTGAGATTAAGAAAAGCAGTTGCTTAATAAATTAAGTACTTCCTGGTATGGTTACTGGACTGGTAACTACCCAAAATAATCTGGATTGTTTTGAGGGAACAGAGAAAAAAGCTCATTTAGGACCTGCACTTACGAAGGGGGTAGGCAGCTGTATATCAGGGAGTAAACCTTCTGAGAATAAAAACAGCTGGAGCTTGTTAAGGTAATTACACAGGGGAAAGGATAATGTACTGGGAACTCCTCAGAAGAATCTCATTTGTGGTGAGGGGAGAGAGATAAAAGCTCATTTAGGAACGACATGACCATGCTGCGTAGGTAGCTGTTTATCAGTAAATATCTCCACTGAGATTAAGAAAAGCAGTAGCTTAATAAATTAAGTACTTCCTGGTATGGTTACTATACTAGTAACTCCCAAAAAGAATCTGGATTGTGGTGAGGGAACAGAGAAAAAAGCTCATTTAGGACCTGCACTTACGAAGGGGGTAGGCAGCTGTATATCAGGGAGTAAACCTTCTGAGAATAAAAACAGCTGGAGCTTGTTAAGGTAATTACACAGGGGAACGGATAATGTACTGGGAACACCTCAGAAGAATCTGATTTGTGGTGAGGGGAGAGAGATAAAACCTCATTTAGGAACGACATGAATATGCTGCGTAGGTGCTGTTTATCAGTAAATATCTCCACTGAGATTAAGAATAGCAGTATCTTAATAAATTAAGTACTTCCTGGTATGGTTACTGTACTGGTAACTCCCCAAAAGAATCTGGATTGTGGTGAGGGAACAGAGAAAAAAGCTCATTTAGGACCTGCCATTACGAAGGGCGTAGGCAGCTGTATATCAGGGTGTGAACCTTCTGAGAATAAAAACAGCTGGAGCTTGTTAAGGTAATTACACAGGGGAAAGCATAATGTACCGGGAACTCCTCAGAAGAATCTGATTTGTGATGAGGGGAGAGAGATAAAAGCTGATTTAGGAACGACATGAACATGCTGCGTTGGTAGCTGTTTATCAGTAAATATCTCCACTGAGATTAAGAAAAGCAGTAGCTTAATAAATTAAGTACTTCCTGGTATGGTTACTGTACTGGTATCTCCCCAAAAGAATCTGGATTGTGGTGAGGGAACAGATAAAAAAGCTCATTTAGGACCTGCACATACGAAGGGGGTAGGCAGCTGTATATCAGGGACTAAACCTTCTGAGAATAAAAACAGCTGGATCTTGTTAAGGTAATTACACAGGGGAAAGGATAATGTACTGGGAACTCCTCAGAAGAATCTGATTTGTGGTGAGGGGAGAGAGATAAAAGCTCATTTAGGAACGACATGAACATGCTGCGTAGGTAGCTGTTTATCAGTAAATATCTCCACTGAGATTAAGAAAAGCAGTAGCTTGATAAATTAAGTACTTCCTGGTATGGTTACTGTACTGGTAACTCCACAAAAGAATCTGGATTGTGGTGAGGGAACAGAGAAAAAAGCTCATTTAGGACCTGCAATTACGAAGGGGGTAGGCAGCTGTATATCAGGGAGTGAACTTTCTGAGAATAAAAACAGCTGGAGATTGTTAAGGTAATTACACAGCTGAAAGGTAATGTACTGGGAACTCCGCAGAAGAATCTGATTTGTGGTGAGGGGAGAGAGATAAAAGCTCATTTAGGAACGACATGAACATGCTGCGTACGTAGATGTTTATCAGTAAATATCTCCACTGAGATTAAGAAAAGCAGTAGCTTAATAAATTAAGTACTTCCTGGTATGGTTACTGTACCGGTAACTCCCCAAAAGAATCTGGTTTGTTGTGAGGGAACAGAGAAAAAAGCTCATTTAGGACCTGCAATTTCGAAGGGGGTAGGCAGCTGTATATCAGGGAGTAAACCTTCTGAGATTGAAAACATCTGGTGCTTGTTAAGGTAATTACACAGTGGAAAGGATAATGTACTGGGAACTCCTCAGAAGAATCTGATTTGTGGTGAGGGTAGAGAGATAAAAGCTCATATAGGAACGACATGAACATGCTGCGTACGTAGCAGTTTATCAGTAAATATCTCCACTGAGATTAAGAAAAGCAGTAGCTTAATAAATTAAGTAATTTCTGGTATGGTTACTGTACTGGTAACTCCCCAAAAGAATCTGGATTGTGGTGAGGGAACAGAGAAAAAAGCTCATTTAGTACCTGCAATTACGAAGGGGGTAGCCAGCTGTATATCAGGGAGTAAACCTTCAGAGAATAAAAACAGCTGGAGCTTTTTAAGGTAATTACACAGGGGAAAGGATAATGTACTGGGAACTCCTCAGAAGAATCTGATTTGTGGTGAAGGTAGAGAGATAAAAGCTCATTTAGGAACGACATGAACATGCTGCATACATAGCTGTCTATCAGTAAATATCTACACTGAGATTTAGAAAAGCAGTAGCGTAATAAATTAAGTACTTCCTGCTATGGATACTGTACTGGTAACTCCCCAAAAGAATCTGGATTGTTGTGAGGAAACAGAGAAAAAAGCTCATTTAGGACCTGCACTTACGAAGGGGTTAGGCAGCAGTATATCAGGGAGTAAACCTTCTGAGAATAAAAACAGCTGGAGCTTGTTGAGATAATTACACAGGGGAAAGGATAATGTACTGGGAACTCCTCAGAAGAGTCTGATTTGTGGTGAGGGGAGAGCGATCAAAGCTCATTTAGGAACGGTATGAACATGCTGCGTAGGTAGCTGTTTATCAGTAAATATCTCCACTGAGATTAAGAAAAGCAGTAGCTTAATAAATTAAGTACTTCCTGGTATGGTTACTGTACTGGTAACTCCCCAAAATAATATGGATTGTGGTGAGGGAACAGAGAAAAAAGCTCATTTAGGACCTGCACTTACGAAGCGGGTAGGCAGCTGTATATCAGGGAGTATCCCTTCTGGGAATAAAAACAGCTGGAGCTTGTTAAGGTAATTACACAGGGGAAAGGATAATGTACTGGGAACTCCTCAGAAGAGTCTGATTTGTGGTGAAGGGAGAGAGATAAAACCTCATTTAGGAACGACATGAACATGCTGCGTACGTAGCTGTTTATCCGTAAATATCTCTACTGAGATTAAGAAAAGAAGTAGCTTAATAAATTAAGTACTTCTGGTATGATTACTGTACTGGTAACTCCCCAAAAGAACCTGGAGTGTGGTGAGGGAACAGAGAAAAAACTCATTTAGGATCTGCACTTACGAAGGGGATAGGCAGCTGTATATCAGGGAGTAAACCTTCTGAGAATAAAAGCAGCTGGAGCTTGTTAAGGTAATTAAACAGGGGAAAGGATAATGTACTGGGAACTCCTCAGAACAATCTGATTCGTGGTGAGGGGAGAGAGATAAAAGCTCATTTAAGAACGACATGAACATGCTGCATAGGTAGCTGTTTATCAGTAAATATCTCCACTGAGATTAAGAAAAGCAGTGGCTTAATAAATTAAGTACTTCCTGGTATGGTTACTGTACTGGTAACTCCCCAAAAGAATCTGGATTGTGGTGAGGGAACAGAGAAAAAAGCTCATTAAGACCTTCACTTACGAAGGGGGTAGTCAGCTGTATATCAGGGAGTCAACCTTCTGAGAATAAAAACTGCTGGAGCTTGTTAAGGTAATTACACAGGGGAAAGGATAATGTACTGGGAACACGTCCGAAGAATCTGATTTGTGGTGAGGTGAGAGAGATAAAACTCATTTAGGAACGACATGAACATGCTGCGTAGGTAGCTGTTTATCAGTAAATATCTCCACTGAGATTAAGAAAGCAGTAGCTTAATAAATTAAGTACTTCCTGGTATGGTTACTGTACTGGTAACTCCCCAAAAGAATCTGGATTGTGGTGAGGGAACAGAGAAAAAAGCTCATTGATGACCTGCACTTACGAAGGTTGTAGGAAGCTGTATATCAGGGAGTAAACCTTCTGAGAATAAAAACAGCTAGAGCTTGTTAAGGTAATTACACAGGGGAAAGGATAATGCACTGGGACCTCCTCAGAAGAATCTGATTTGTGGTGAGGGGAGAGAGATAAAAGCTCATTTAAGAACGACATGAACATGCTGCGTAGGTAGTTGTTTGTCAGTAAATATCTCCACTGAGATTAAGAAAAGCAGTAGCTTAATAAATTAAGTACTTCCTCCTATGGTTAATGTACTGGTAACTCCCCAAAAGAATCTGGATTGTGGTGAGGGAACAGAGAAAAAAGCTCATTTAGGAACTGCACTTACGAAGGGGGTAGGCAGCTGTATATCAGGGAGTAAACCTTCTGAGAGTAAAAAGAGCTGGAGCTTGTTAAGGTAATTACACAGGGGAAAGGATAATGTACTGGGAACTCCTCAGAAGAATCTGATTGTGGTGAGGGGAGAGAGATAATAGCTCATTTAGGAACGACATGAACATGCTGCGTAGGTCGCTGTTTATCAGTAAATATCTCCACTGACATTAAGAAAAGCAGTAGCTTAATAAATTAAGTACTTCCTGGTATGGTTACTGTACTGGTAACACCCCAAAAGAATCTGTATTGTGGTGAGGGAACAGAGAAAAAAGCTCATTTAGGACCTGCACTTACGAAGGGGGTAGGCAGCTGTATATCCGGGAGTAAACCTTCTGAGAATAAAAACAGCTGGAGCTTGTTAAGGTAATTACACAGGGGAAAGGATAATGTACTGGGAACTCCTCAGAAGAATCTGATTTGTGGTGAAGGTAGAGAGATAAAAGCTCATTTAGGAACGACATGAACATGCTGCATACATAGCTGTCTATCAGTAAATATCTACACTGAGATTAAGAAAAGCAGTAGCTTAATAAATTAAGTACTTCCTGCTATGGATACTGTACTGGTACTCCCGAAAAGAATCTGGATTGTGGTGAGGGAACAGAGAAAAAAGCTCATTTATGACCTGCACTTACGAAGGAGGTAGGCAGCTGTATATCAGGGAGTAAACCTTCTGAGAATAAAAACAGCTGGAGCTTGTTAAGGTAATTACACAGGGGAAAGGATAATGTACTGGGAACTCCTCAGAAGAATCTGATTTGTGCTGAGGGGAGAGAGATAAAAGCTTATTTAGGAACGACATGAACATGCTGCGTAGGTGCTGTTTATCAGTAAATATCTCCACTGAGATTAAGAATAGCAGTAGCTTAATAAATTAAGTACTTCCTGGTATGGTTACAGTACTGGTAACTCCCCAAAAGAATCTGGATTGTGGTGAGGGAACAGATAAAAAACCTCATTTAGGACCTGCACATACGAAGGGGGTAGGCAGCTGTATATCAGGGAGTAAACCTTCTGAGAATAAAAACAGCTGGAGCTTGTTAAGGTAATTACACAGAGGAAAGGATAATGTACTGGGAACTCCTCAGAAGAATCTGATTTGTGGTGAGGGGAGAGAGATAAAAGCTCATTTAGGAACGACATGAACATGCTGCGTAGGTAGCTGTTTATCAAGAAATATCTCCACTGAGATTAAGCAAAGCAGTAGCTTAATAAATTAAGTACTTCCTGGTATGGTTACTGTACTGGTAACTCCCCAAAAGAATCTGGATTGTGGTGAGGGAACAGAGAAAAAATCTCATTTAGGACCTGCACTTACGAAGGGGGTAGGCAGTTGTATATCAGGGAGTAAACCTTCTGAGAATGAAAACAGCTGGAGCTTGTTAAGGTAATTACTCAGGGGAAAGGATAATGTACTGGGAACTCCTCAGAAGAATCTGATTTGTGGTGAGGGGAGAGAGATAAAAGCTCATTTAGGAACGACATGAATATGCTGCATACGTAGCTGTTTATCAGTAAATATCTCCACTGAGATTAAGAAAAGCAGTAGCTTAATAAATTAAGTACTTCCTGGTATGGTTACTGTACTGGTAACTCCCAAAAGAATCTGGATTGTGGTGAAGGAACAGAGAAAAAAGCTCATTTAGGACCTGCACTTACGAAGGGGGTAGGCAGCTGTATATCAGGGAGTAAACCTTCTGAGAATAAAAAAAGCTGGAGCTTGTTAAGGTAATTACACAGGGGAAAGGATAATGTACTGGGAACTCCTCAGAAGAATCTGATTTGTGGTGAGGGGAGAGAGATAAAAGCACTTTTAGGAACGACATGAACATGCTGGGTAGGTAGCTGTTTATCAGTAAATATCTCCACTGAGATTAAGAAAAGCAGTACCATAATAAATTAAGTACTTCCTGGTATGGTTACTGTACTGGTAACTCCCCAAAGAATCTGGATTGTGGTGAGGGAACAGAGAAAATAGCTCATTTAGGACCTGCACTTACGAAGGGGGTAGGCAGCTGTATATCTGGGAGTAAACCTTCTGAGAATAAAAATAGCTGGAGCTTGTTAAGGTAATTACACAGGGGAAAGGATAATGTACTGGGAACTCCTCAGAAGAATCTCATTTGTGGTGAGGGGATAGAGATAAATGCTCATTTAAGAACGACATGAACATGTTGCGTAGGTAGCTGTTTATCAGTAAATATCTCCAGTGAGATTAAGAAAAGCAGTAGCTTAATAAATTAAGTACTTCCTGGTATGGTTACTGTACTGGTAACTCCCCAAAAGAATCTGGATTGTGGTGAGGGAACAGAGAAAAAAGCTCATTTAGGACCTGCACTTACGAAGGGGGTAGGCAGTTGTATATCAGGGAGTAAACCTTCTGAGAATAAAAACAGCTAGAGCTTGTTAAGGTAATTAGACAGGGGAAAGGATAATGTACTGGGAACTCCTCAGAAGAATCTGATTTGTGGTGAGGGGAGAGAGATAAAAGTTCATTTAGGAACGACATGAACATGCTGTGTAGGCAGCTGTATATCAGGGAGTATCCCTTCTGGGAATAAAAACAGCTGGAGCTTGTTAAGGTAATTACACAGGGGAAAGGATAATGTAGTGGGAACTCCTCAGAAGAATCTGATTTGTGGTGAGGGGAGAGAGATAAAAGCTCATTTAGGAACGACATGAACATGCTGCGTAGGTAGCTGTTTATCAGTAAATATCTCCACTGAGATTAAGAAAAGCAGTAGCTTCACAAATTAAGTACTTCCTGGTATGGTTACTGTACTGGTAACTCCCCAAAAGCATCTGGATTGTGGTGAGGGAACAGAGAAAAAAGTTCATTTTGGACCTGCACTTACGAAGGGGTTAGGCAGCAGTATATCAGGGAGTAGACCTTCTGAGAATAAAAACTGCTGGAGCTTTTTAAGGTAATTACACAGGGGAAGGATAATGTACTGGGTACTATTCAGAAGAATCTGAGTTTTGGTGAGGGGAGAGAGATAAAACTCATTTAGGAACGACATGAACATGCTGCGTAGGTAGCTGTTTATCAGTAAATATCTCCACTGAGATTAAGAAAAGCACTAGCTTAATAAATTAAGTACTTCCTGGTATGGTTACTGTACTGGAAACTCCCCAAAAGAATCTGGATTGTGGTGAGGGAACAGAGAAAAAAGCTCATTTAGGACCTGCACTTTCGAAGGTGGTAGGCAGCTGTATATCAGGGAGTAAACCTTCTGAGAATAAAAACAGCTGGAGCTTGTTAAGGTAATTACACAGGGGAAAGGATATTGTACTGGGAAATCCTCAGAAGAATCTGATTTGTGGTGAGGGGAGAGAGATAAAAGCTCATTTAGGAACGACATGAACATGCTGCGTAGGCAGCTGTATATCAGGGAGTTTCCCTTCTGGGAATAAAAACAGCTGGAGCTTGTTAAGGTAATTACACAGGGGAAAGGATATTGTACTGGGAAATCCTCAGAAGAATCTCATTTGTGGTGAGGGGAGAGAGATAAAAGCTCATTTAGGAAGGACATGAACATGCTGCGTAGGTAGCTGCTTATCAGTAAATATCTCCACTGAGATTAAGAAAAGCAGTAGCTTAATAAATTAAATACTTCCTCGTATGGTTACTGTACTGGTAACTCCCCAAAAGAATCTGGATTGTGGTGAGGGAACAGAGAAAAAAGCTCCTTTAGGACCTGCACTTACGAAGGGGGTATGCAGCTGTGTATCAGGGAGTAAACCTTCTGAGAATAAAAACAGCTGGAGCTTGTTAAGGTGATTACACGGGGGAAAGGATAGTGTACTGGGAACTCCTCAGAAGAATCTTATTTGTGGTGAGGGGAGAGAGATATAAGCTCATTTAGGAACGACATGAACATGCTGCGTAGGTAGCTGTTTATCAGTGAATATCTCCACTGAGATTAAGAAAAGAAGTAGCTTAATAAATTAAGTACTTCTGGTATGCTTACTGTACTGGTACCTCCCCAAAAGAACCTGGATTGTGGTGAGGGAACAGAGAAAAAAGCTCATTTACGAACTGCTCTTACGAAGGGGGTAGGCAGCTGTATATCAGGGAGTCAACCTTCTGAGAATAAAAACAGCTGGAGCTAGTTAAGGTAATTACACAGGGGAAAGGATAATGTACTGGGAACTCCTCAGAAGAATCTGATTTGTGGTGAGGGGAGAGAGATAAAACTCATTTAGTAACGACATGAACATGCTGCGTAGGTAGCTGTTTATCAGTAAATATCTCCACTGAGATTAAGAAAAGCAGTAGCTTAATAAATTAAGTACTTCCTGGTATGGTTACTGTACTGGTAACTACCCAAAAGAATCTGGAATGTGGTGAGGGAACAGAGAAAAAAGCTCATTTAGGACCTGCACTTACGAAGGGGGTAGGCAGCTGTATATCAGGGAGTAAACCTTCTGAGAATAAAAACAGCTGGAGCTTGTTAAGGTAATTACACAGGGGAAAGGATAATGTACTGGGAACTCCTCAAAGAATCTGATTATTGGTGAGGGGAGAGAGAAAAAAGCTCATTTAGGAACGACATGAACATGCTGCGTAGGTAGGTGTTTATCAGTAAATATCTCCACTGAGATTAAGAAAAGCAGTAGCTTAATAAATTAAGTACTTCCTGGTATGGTTAGTGTACTGGTAACTCCCAAAAAGAATCTGGATTGTGGTGAGGGAACAGAGAAAAAAGCTCATTTAGGACCTGCACTTACGAAGGGGGTAGGCAGCTGTATATCAGGGAGTAAACCTTCTGAGAATAAAAACAGCTGGAGCTTGTTAAGGTAATTACACAGGGGAAAGGATAATGTACTGGGAACTCCTCAGAAGAATCTCATTTGTGGTGAGGGGAGAGAGATAAAAGCTCATTTAGGAACGACATGAACATGCTGCGTAGGTAGCTGTTTATCAGTAAATATCTCCACTGAGATTAAGAAAAGCAGTAGCTTAATAAATTAAGTACTTCCTGGTATGGTTACTGTACTGGTAACTCCCCAAAAGAATCTGGATTGTGGTGAGGGAACAGAGAAAAAAGCTCATTTAGGACCTGCACTTACGAAGGGGGTATGCAGCTGTGTATAAGGGAGTAAACCTTCTGAGAATAAAAACAGCCTGAGCTTGTTAAGGTGATTACACGGGGGAAAGATAATGTACTGGGAACTCCTCAGAAGAATCTTATTTGTGGTGAGGGGAGAGAGATAAAAGCTCATTTAGGAACGACATGAACATGCTGCGTAGGTAGATGTTTATCAGTAAATATCTAAACTGAGATTAAGAAAAGAAGTAGCTTAATAAATTAAGTACTTCTGGTATGCTTACTGTACTGGTACTCCCCAAAAGAACCTGGATTGGGTGAGGGAAGAGAGAAAAAAGCTCATTTAGGACCTGCACTCACGAAGGGGATAGGCAGCTGTATATCACGGAGTAAACCTTCTGGGAATTAAAAGAGCTGGAGCTTGTTAAGGTAATTAAACAGGGGAAAGGATAATGTACAGGGAACTCCTCAGAAGAATCTGATTTGTGGTGAGGGGAGAGAGATAAAAGCTCATTTAGGAACGACATGAACATGCTGCATAGGTAGCTGTTTATTAGTAAATATCTCCACTGAGATTAAGAAAAGCAGTAGCTTAATAAATTAAGTACTTCCTGGTATGGTTACTGTACTGGTAACTCCCCAAAAGAATCTGGATTGTGGTGAGGGAACAGAGAAAAAAGCTCATTTAGGACCTGCTCTTACGAAGGGGGTAGGCAGCTGTATATCAGGGAGTAAACCTTCTGAGAATAAAAACAGCTGGAGTTTGTTATGGTAATTACACAGGGCAAAGGATAATGTACTGGGAACTCCTCAGAAGAATCTGATTTGTGGTGACGGGAGAGAGATAAAAGCTCATTTAAGAACGACATGAACATGCTGCGTAGGTAGCGGTTTATCAGTAAATATCTCCACTGAGATTAAGAAAAGCAGTAGCTTAATAAATTAAGTACTTCCTGGTATGGTTCCTGTACTGGTAACTCCCCAAAACAATCTGGATTGCGGTGAGGGAACAGAGAAAAAAGCTCATTTAGGACCTGCACTTACGAAGGGGGTAGGCAGCTGTATATCAGGGAGTAAACTTCTGAGAATAAAAACAGCTGGAGCTTGTTAAGGTAATTACACAGGGGAAAGGATAATGTACTGGGAACTCCTCAGAAGAATCTGATTTGTGTTGAGGGGAGAGAGATAAAAGCTCATTTAGGAACGACATGAACATGCTTCGTAGGTAGCTGTTTATAAGTAAATATCTCCACTGAGATTAAGAAAAGCAGTAGCTTAATAAATTAAGTACTTCCTGGTATGGTTACTGTACTGGTAACTCCCCAAAAGAATCAGGATTGTGGTGAGGGAACAGAGAAAAAAGCTCATTTACGAACTGCTCTTACGAAGGGGGTAGGCAGCTGTATATCAGGGAGTAAACCTTCTGAGAATAAAAACAGCTGGAGCTTGTTAAGGTAATTACACAGGAGAAAGGATAATGTACTTGGAACTCCTCAGAAGAATCTTATTTGTGTTGAGGGGAGAGAGTTAAAAGCTCATTTAGGAACGACATGTACATGCTGCGTAGGTAGCTGTTTATCAGTAAATATCTCCACTGAGATTAAGAAAAGCAGTAGCTTAATAAATTAAGTACTTCCTGGTATGGTTACTGTACTGGTAACTACCCAAAAGAATCTGGATTGTGGTGAGGGAACAGAGAAAAAAGCTCATTTAGGACCTGCACATACGAAGGGGGTAGGCAGTTGTATATCAGGGAGTAAACCTTCTGAGAATAAAAACAGCTGGAGCTTGTTAAGGTGATTACACAGGGGAAAGGATAATGTACTGGGAACTCCTCAGAAGAATCTCATTTGTGGTGAGGGGAGAGAGATAAAAGCTCATTTAGGAACGACATGAACATGGTGCGTAGGTAGCTGTTTATCAGTAAATATCTCCACTGAGATTAAAAAAAGCAGTAGATTAATAAATTAAGTACTTCCTGGTATGGTTACTATACTAGTAACTCCCCAAAAGAATCTGGATTGTGGTGAGGGAACAGAGAAAAAAGCTCATTTAGGACCTGCACTTACGAAGGGGGTAGGCAGCTGTATATCAGGGAGTAAACCTTCTGAGAATAAAAACAGCTGGAGCTTGTTAAGGTAATTAAACAGGGGAAAGGATAATGTACTGGGAACTCCTCAGAAGAATCTGATTTGTGGTGAGGGGAGAGAGATAAAAGCTCATTTAGGAACGACATGAACGTGCTGCGTAGGTAGCTGTTTATCAGTAAATATCTCCACTGAGATTAAGAAAAGCAGTAGCTTAATAAATTAAGTACTTTCTGGTATGGTTACTGTACTGGTAACTCCCCAAAAGAATCTGGATTGTGGTGAGGGCACAGAGAAAAAAGCTCATTTAGGATTTGCACTTACGAAAGGGGTAGGCAGCAGTATATCAGGGAGTAAATCTTCTGAGAATAAAAACAGCTGGAGCTTGTTAAGGTAATTACACAGGGGAAAGGATAATGTACTGGGAACTCCTCAAAGAATCTGATTTTGGTGAGGGGAGAGAGAAAAAAGCTCATTTAGGAACGACATGAACATGCTGCGTAGGTAGCTGTTTATCAGTTAATATCTCCACTGAGATTAAGAAAAGCAGTAGCTTAATAAATTAAGTACTTTCTGGTATGGTTACTGTACTGGTAACTCCCCAAAAGAATCTAGATTGTGGTGAGGGAACAGAGAAAAAAGCTCATTTACGAACTGCTCTTACGAAGGGGGTAGGCAGCTGTATATCAGGGAGTAAACCTTCTGAGAATAAAAACAGCTGGAGCTTGTTAAGGTAATTACACAGGGGACAGGATAATGTACTTGGAACTCCTCAGAAGAATCTTATTTGTGGTGAGGGGAGAGAGTTAAAAGCTCATTTAGGAACGACATGAACATGCTGCGTAGGTAGCTGTTTATCAGTAAATATCTCCACTGAGATTAAGAAAAGCAGTAGCTTAATAAATTAAGTATTTCCTGGTATGGTTACTGTACTGGTAACTACCCAAAAGAATCTGGATTGTGGTGAGGGAACAGAGAAAAAAGCTCATTTAGGACCTGCACATACGAAGGGGGTAGGCAGTTGTATATCAGGGAGTAAACCTTCTGAGAATAAAAACAGCTGGAGATTGTTAAGGTGATTACACAGGGGAAAGGATAATGTACTGGGAACTCCTCAGAAGAATCTCATTTGTGGTGAGGGGAGAGAGATAAAAGCTCATTTAGGAACGACATGAACATGGTGCGTAGGTAGCTGTTTATCAGTAAATGTCTCCACTGAGATTAAAAAAAGCAGTAGCTTAATAAATTAAGTACTTCCTGGTATGGTTACTGTACTAGTAACTCCCCAAAAGAATCTAGATTGTGGTGAGGGAACAGAGAAAAAAGCTCATTTAGGACCTGCACTTACGAAGGGGGTAGGCAGCTGTATATCAGGGAGTAAACCTTCTGAGAATAAAAACAGCTGGAGCTTGTTAAGGTAATTACACAGGGGAAAGGATAATGTACTGGGAACTCCTCAGAAGAATCTGATTTGTGGTGAGGGGAGAGAGATAAAAGCTCATTTAGGAACGACATGAACGTGCTGCGTAGGTAGCTGTTTATCAGTAAATATCTCCACTGAGATTAAGAAAAGCAGTAGCTTAATAAATTAAGTACTTTCTGGTATGGTTACTGTACTGGTAACTCCCCAAAAGAATCTGGATTGTGGTGAGGGCACAGAGAAAAAAGCTCATTTAGGATTTGCACTTACGAAAGGGGTAGGCAGCAGTATATCAGGGAGTAAATCTTCTGAGAATAAAAACAGCTGGAGCTTGTTAAGGTAATTACACAGGGGAAAGGATAATGTACTGGGAACTCCTCAAAAGAATCTGATTTTTGGTGAGGGGAGAGAGAAAAAAGCTCATTTAGGAACGACATGAACATGCTGCGTAGGTAGCTGTTTATCAGTTAATATCTCCACTGAGATTAAGAAAAGCAGTAGCTTAATAAATTAAGTACTTTCTGGTATGGTTACTGTACTGGTAACTCCCCAAAAGAATCTGGATTTTGGTGAGGGAACAGAGAAAAAAGCTCATTTACGAACTGCTCTTACGAAGGGGGTAGGCCGCTGTATATCAGGGAGTAAACCTTCTGAGAATAAAAACAGCTGGAGCTTGTTAAGGTAATTACACAGGGGAAAGGATAATGTACTTGGAACTCCTCAGAAGAATCTTATTTGTGGTGAGGGGAGAGAGTTAAAAGCTCATTTAGGAACGACATGAACATGCTGCGTACGTAGCTGTTTATCAGTAAATATCTCCACTGAGATTAAGAAAAGCAGTAGCTTAATAAATTAAGTACTTCCTGGTATGGTTACTGTACTGGTAACTACCCAAAAGAATCTGGATTGTGGTGAGGGAACAGAGAAAAAAGCTCATTTAGGACCTGCACATACGAAGGGGGTAGGCAGTTGTATATCAGGGAGTAAACCTTCTGAGAATAAAAACAGCTGGAGATTGTTAAGGTGATTACACAGGGGAAAGGATAATGTACTGGGAACTCCTCAGAAGAATCTCATTTGTGGTGAGGGGAGAGAGATAAAAGCTCATTTAGGAACGACATGAACATGGTGCGTAGGTAGCTGTTTATCAGTA
>NW_025957103.1:0-48359 GCF_023159225.1 Perognathus longimembris pacificus | reverse complement strand
TCCTAAATGAGCTTTTTTCTCTGTTCCCTCACCACAATCCAGATTCTTTTGGGAGTTACCAGTACAGTATCCATACCAGGAAGTACTTAATTTATTACGCTACTGCTTTTCTTAATCTCAGTGGAGATATTTACTGATAAACAGCTACCTACGCAGCATGTTTATGTCGTTCCTAAATGAGCTTTTATCTCTCTCCCCTCACGACAAATCATTTTATTCTGAGGAGTTCCCAGTACATTATCCTTTCCCCTGTGTAATTACCTTAACAAGCTCCAGCTGTTTTTATTCTCAGAAGGTTTACTCCCTGATATACAGCTGCCTACCCCCTCCGTAAGTGCAGGTCCTAAACCAGCTTTTTTCTCTGTTCCCTCACCACAATCCAGGTTCTTTTGGGGAGTTACTTGTACAGTAACCATATCAGGAAAGTACTTAATTTATTAAGCTACTGCTTTTCTTAATCTCAGTGGAGATATTTACTGATAAACAGCTACCTACGCAGCATGTTCATGTCGTTCCTAAATGAGCTTTTTTCTCTGTTCCCTCAGCACAATCCAGATTCTTTTGGGGAGTTACCAGTACAGTAACCATACAAGGAAGTACTTAATTTATTAAGCTACTGCTTTTCTTAATCTCAGTGGAGATATTTACTGATAAACAGCTAACTACGCAGCATGTTCATGTCGTTCCTAAATGAGCTTTTATCTCTCTCCCCTCACCACAAATCAGATTCTTCTGAGGAGTTCCCAGTACATATCCTTTCCCCTGTGTAATTACCTTAACAAGCTCCAGCTGTTTTTATTCTCAGAAGGTTTACTCCCTGATATACAGCTGCCTACCCCCTTCGTAAGTGCAGGTCCTAAATGAGTTTTTTTCTCTGTTCCTCACCACAATCCAGATTCATTTGGGGAGTTATCAGTACAGTAACCATACCAGGAAGTACTTAATTTATTAAGCTACTGCTTTTCTTAATCTCAGTGGAGATATTTTACTGATAAACAGCTACCTACGCAGCATGTTCAGTGTCGTTCCTAAATGAGCTTTTATCTCTCTCCCCTCACCACAAATCAGATTCTTCTGAGGAGTTCCCAGTACATTATCCTTTCCCCTGTGTAATTACCTTAACAAGCTCCAGCTGTTTTTATTCTCAGAAGGTTTACTCCCTGATATACAGCTGCCTACCCCCTTCGTAAGTGCAGGTCATAAACCAGCTTTTTTCTCTGTTCCCTCACCACAATCCAGGTTCTTTTGGGGAGTTCCTAGTACAGTAACCATACCAGGAAGTACTTAATTTATTAAGCTACTGCTTTTCTTAATCTCAGTGGAGATATTTACTGATAAACAGCTACCTACGCAGCATGTTCATGTCGTTCCTAAATGAGCTTTTTTCTCTGTTCCCTCACCACAATCCAGATTCTTTTGGGGGAGTTACCAGTACAGTAACCATACAAGGAAGTACTTAATTTATTAAGCTACTGCTTTTCTTAATCTCAGTGGAGATATTTACTGATAAACAGCTACCTACGCAGCATGTTCATGTCGTTCCTTAATGAGCTTTTATCTCTCTCCCCTCACCACAAATCAGATTCTTCTGAGGAGTTCCCAGTACATTATCCTTTCCCCTGTGTAATTACCTTAACAAGCTCCAGCTGTTTTTATTCTCAGAAGGTTTACTCCCTGATATACAGCTGCCTACCCCCTTCGTAAGTGCAGGTCCTAAATGAGCTTTTTTCTCTGTTCCCTCACCACAATCCAGATTCTTTTGGGGAGTTTCCAGTACAGTAACCTTACCAGGAAGTACTTAATTTATTAAGCTACTGATTTTATTAATCTCAGTGGAGATATTTACTGATAAACAGCTACCTACGCAGCATGTTCATGTCGTTCCTAAATGAGCTTTTATCTCTCTCCCCTCACCACAAATCAGATTCTTCTGAGGAGTTCCCAGTACATTATCCTTTCCCCTGTGTAATTACCTTAACAAGCTCCAGCTGTTTTTATTCTCAGAAGGTTTACTCCCTGATATACAGCTGCCTACCCCCTTCGGAAGTGCAGGTCCTAAATGAGCTTTTTTCTCTGTTCCTCACCACAATCCAGATTCTTTTGGGAGTTACCAGTACAGTAACTGAAAGACCCCCGAGTTTGGGTGGTCTTTTCTAGGGAGACCCCTTTCCAAGGATAATCGAGGCATGCGATGGATGCAACAGCAAGAGGTTTATTGAGGGTTGCTGGTACCCGGGCGTCCAAGTCCTCGCAGGGAGATGGCGCGCCGAGGCTCGATTTGTGGGGGGTTTTTAAGGGGTTTGCAGAAAGCGGTTTACAGAAGCAAGAAGCATAGTTACAGGGTTCTGATTGGGTCCTTCCCTTAAAGGGAATTTGCGGCTTTTCCAGTAATCATGGGTGGTTATCTGCCTAGCCCTGAGAGTGGTTATCTGCCCTGCCTAGCCTTGAGGGTGGTTATCTGCCCTGCCTAGCCTTGAGGGTGGTTATCTGCCCTGCCTACTCCTGAGTTTCGTCAAAATGTGCAAGATGGCTTTCCTCGTGTCCCGGAGGGAAGAGGGGTTTGGGGTAACTTCTACTCAAGGGGGCTCTTTTAGCCTCTTTCATCCCCCCCTTTTCTTCTTTAACCATTTCTAATCCTAGAAATCAGAGTCCTGAACCTCGTTAAGGGCAGCATACTGTTGTCTGATTATATGGGTCCAGCCAACGTTGACACCAGGGTGGTTATCCAGGGAGACCTGGTGAACCAACTCTCAAACAACCCTGTTGTTCCTAAGGCCACACATGAACAAATCCAGGCTTTACCTACAAAACCATCTCAGCGAGGGAATCAAGCAGTTAAAGATATGAGATCTTTCTGGTTAACATTAGATGACATCACATAAGTCCCCTTAACCCCTCAGATGCAGGCACAGAAGTTTCACATCAAACCCCAATTCTGACCCCATTTACCTATTTATCTTATAGCCAATTTGATTATATTCATATGCTTTAATTTTAAGACATACTGATATCATTTGCTACATACTCAAACTTTCTAGGGATTGTCATTCTTACTTTTAGCATACCAAAACCGTTTCATCTAAAGGAAATGTTTTTGCTTCCCTAATTCTCTTTCTAAAGTCTTTCTTTATTAACATATCCCTACTCACACCACCTTTTACTTCCTCACGCCAGCAGCGACTTACTGGAACATTCTGTAACACTTGACTTTTTAAATCCCTTTCTTATTCTCCAAGGCTTACTATACTAACTTTTCTCTTTACAGTTTCTGGGGCTTCTTTGTTGTTAGAGTTTTAAACTGTCTACATTTTTTTCTTCCTCTGGTTTGTAGAATCTAGTTTATCTCAGCTACATCAAGGCAAATTACTGTGACTCTACCCACAGGCTGTTGGGGAAAACAAAGGTGGGGCAAGGGTCAGCCTGATGGGGACTGTTGCTCCTAAAAAGCCAGACCAGAGCCAACTATCATGAGTTACTATTTTAGAGTGGATTTTCCCTGATTCCAGTGCCTTTAAGTGCCTAAGGTTGGCCAGTGGCATCTGTAAGATCCACCCTCAGGAGGGCTCCATGAAGATGCCCCCAGACAGTTTAAATCTCTGTCCAGTTACCTTGGTATCTGGCACACCTGATGGCAGTTACCTCCCTTTCTTCTGAGGTCACACCCTAATTCATCTGGACACATTTTAATACTCCCACTCCAGGCATTGCCTGGAAGTGACTCTCCAGCCTGTCATACATGCTTTGATTTTAGTAGCAGGCCAGTCTGCTTGAAAATTTCTTACAATATCCAATTTTCTTAATAGAGCTAGTTATCTCCAGTCAACTCAAGAATGTCCCCCAAAAATTTTAGTTTCAGCAGATCCAAAGCACTTTCCAGCAGAAATCAGCTGCTCATGATAAGAGTCCCATTTGTTTTACCAAGATAGGGCTACACAGGGTGAAAATGTAGATTCTTTCAGATGACTGTTAGACTCTCCTTGATCTTCACTCAAATGCAATGGGTAGGGGTCATGGTGGTATCAGGCAGTAGTGGCTTCCAGCGGTTCCCAGTAGAATGTCACACCTTCTGGGTTACCTGCAACTTTCTCATAGACTGGTTAGAGAAGCTTAACCTAAGTTAACCTGAGGCATAACTTTAGTCAAATTTCCTTGTATTTCCTGATTCCTTTTTAAGCACACTAGATTTTGTAGGCTGGCACATCACTGAATGTCAAGACGGCTTTAGCAATTAATGGACCTTGGGTCATTTTGCCAGGGCAATAAGTTTAAATCAGATAACTCTGTTTTCCATGCCCCTAATTTATCCTGTCTCATCTTCCCGAAAACAATTCTAGTCCCTTGGCCCTAAAAAGGGGGGCTGATGGGCGAAGATCATCCATCTTCTGTAACTTCTTCAGGCTGACTCAGGGACGTTGACCTTACCTCGCCAGGAATCTATAATTTTATTCCACTTTACCAAGGGGCTGCAGGATCAGATGTCCATTAGGAGCTTTACTTCAAACTGGGAATTACATTTAACATTTAACTTTTAACAACTACACAGACTTCTTTTTGAGCTACCGCAGTGTAGCCTTCTAACATCTTAGTTTGCAAAAGCATTTTCCTGACTGGCTAGGGAACTGATCTCTGATGACCTAACAGTGCCTAAAGTACCTTTGCAGGCCATTAACAGATCTCAATAAGGACACGATCTCAGGTCTACAAGCTTTCTTTCCTGAAGAGATGTATCAGCTTAGCTTTACTACCCACTATCACAGATGACTGGCAAGTTCCTGTAAAATTCTCACTGCCAGTCAGGGCTTTGAGTCCAGTTACAAAGTAGACAGACATGGGCAATAAAAGGCATGCTTATGAACTATTCTTCTAGGACCTCCCATTTCTGATTAACTTTTGAAAGGCCAACAGCAGTGACTCTAGGATCTGACACCCTCTCTGCCATCCAAGCAGTGGCTTACTGCCTCTGGATGCACAATCACTCTGACCCCAGGAGTAACTTTTCCATGCTGGTATAAATGCACCTTTGTCATTTCTCTTGGTCCATCACTGGACTTGGACTCAGGGCCTGAGTGCTGTCCCTCAGCTCTCCAGCTCAAGTCTAGCACCCTACCACTTTGAGCCTCAAAGCAACTCATGACTATTTCCAGCACTTCTGCTGGTCAGCTGGACAAGAAGACTCCCACAGGGACCTTTTTCTGCCTGGACTGGCTTCGAACAGCAGATTTCGGATCAATGAGTCTTACAAGAGGCCACTTTACTCCAATTAAAAGCAACAAGGTGGTCCACATAGAAATAGTTTTTAAGCATACTCTTACCTGGAGCTTATTAAGGGCCAGTGTTAGATCTTGACAAACTTGTAGGGATCATCTGTCCTTCTCTGTGGGCCTGCTGGAAATGGTTACAAAAAACTACAGAGAAACTGGAATGGCAATTAGCGCTTATCTGCGTTGGAAAAAAAAAAAAAAAAACTCTGAAGCTTAGAGGCATTCTGAAGCCAGTGCTGCCCTTTGCCTTTGGGCTGCCCGTTTTAAAAGAGCCCTTTTCTTTTTTTTTTTTTAATGCAAGAATTACAATTACAAAATTAGAAATACTTATCCATTCAGCTTTAAACTTAAGGGAGTAGTGACAGTTTGACCCATGATTTCAAATACACAGAGTCCTAGGACAGACAAGACGAACAGCAGGGAGATAAGACCAAGACAGACTTTCGCGGCGCGGCTTCGGCGGAAAACCGAAAACAAAACTTCTAATGGAGACTGTAACTGTGAGAGTCCGGATCTCTCGTCTCCCTGACAAATCACGTAACCCTCGGTTAGCGGGGCAGCCCCGAATGGACTGACTATTTTCCAGGCTACGGATGACAGATGGGTCAGCTTGGCCCCAGACACCACTGGGACGTCTCCCAGGGCTGCGGTCGGGAGTACGAGCTCGTCAGCTCCTCCACAGAGCCGCCAGATACAGAGCTAGTTAGCTAACTAGTACAGACGCAAGCGCAGAACACAAAAACAAAGACACAGAAATCCACAGACAAGTGCGATCGCTGGCCAGCTTACCTCCCGTCGGTGAGTCGGTGGTCCCTGGGTGGGGGTCTCCTATCCCGGACGAGCCCCCAGATGAAAGACCCCCGAGTTTGGGTGGTCTATTCTAGGGAGACCCCTTTCCAAGGATCAGCGAGGCACGCGATGGATGCAACAGCAAGAGGTTTATTGAGGGTTGCGGGTACCCGGGCGACCAAGTCCTCGCAGGGAGATGGCGCGCCGAGGCTCGATTTGTGGGGGGTTGTTAAGGGGTTTGCAGAAGCGATTTACAAAAGCAAGAAGCATAGTTACAGGGTTCTGATTGGTCCTTCCCTTAAAGGGAATTTGCGGCTTTTCCAGTAATCATGGGTGGTTATCTGCCTAGCCCTGAGAGTGGTTATCTGCCCTGCCTAGCCTTGAGGGTGGTTATCTGCCCTGCCTAGCCTTGAGGGTGGTTATCTGCCCTGCCTAGCCTTGAGGGTGGTTATCTGCCCTGCCTAGCCCCGAGTTTCGTCAAAATGTGCAAGATGGCTTTCCTCGTGTCCCGGAGGGAGAGGGGTTTGGGTAACTACCTACTCAAGGGGGCTCGTTTAGCCTCTTTCATAACCATACCAGGAAGTACTTAATTTATTAAGCTACTGCTTTTCTTAATCTCAGTGGAGATATTTACTGATAAACAGCTACCTACGCAGCATGTTCATGTCGTTCCTAAATGAGCTTTTATCTCTCTCCCGTCACCACAAATCAGATTCTTCTGAGGAGTTCCCATTACATTATCCTTTCCCCTGTGTAATTACCTTAACAAGCTCCAGCTGTTTTTATTCTCAGAAGGTTTACTCCCTGATATACAGCTGCCTACCCCCTTCGTAAGTGCAGGTCCTAAATTAGCTTTTTTCTCTGTTCCCTCACCACAATCCAGATTCTTTTGGGGAGTTACCAGTACAGTAACCATACCAGGAAGTACTTAATTTATTAAGCTACTGCTTTTCTTAATCTCAGTGGAGATATTTACTGATAAACAGCTACCTATGCAGCATGTTCATGTCGTTCGTAAATAAGCTTTTATCTCTCTCCCCTCAACACAAATCAGATTCTTCTGAGGAGTTCCCAGTACATTATCCTTTCCCATGTGCAATTACCTTAACAAGCTCCAGCTGTTTTTATTCTCAGAAGAATTACTCCCTGATATACAGCTGCCTACCCCCTTCGTAAGTGCAGGTCCTAAATGAGCTTTTTTCTCTGTTCCCTCACAACAATCCAGATTCTTTCGGGAGTTACCAGTACAGTAACCATACCAGGAAGTACTTAATTTATTAAGCTACTGCTTTTCTTAATCTCAGTGGAGATATTTACTGATAAACAGCTACCTACACAGCATGTTCATGTCGTTCCTAAATGAGCTTTTATCTCTCTCCCCTCACCACAAATCAGATTCTTCTGAGGAGTTCCCAGTACAATATCCTTTCCCCTATGTAATTACCTTAACAAGCTCCAGCTGTTTTTATTCTCAGAAGGTTTACTCCCTGATATACAGCTGCCTACCCCCTTCGTAAGTGTAGGTCCTAAACCAGCTTTTTTCTCTGTTCCCTCACCACAATCCAGGTTCTTTTGGGGAGTTACTAGTACAGTAACCATACCAGGAAGTACTTAATTTATTAAGCTACTGCTTTTCTTAATCTCAGTGGAGATATTTACTGATAAACAGCTACCTACGCAGCATGTTCATGTCGTTCATAAATGAGCTTTTATCTCTCTCCCCTCACCACAAATCAGATTCTTCTGAGGAGTTCCCAGTACATTATCCTTTCCCCTGTGTAATTACCTTAACAAGCTCCAGCTGTTTTTATTCTCAGAAGGTTTACTCCCTGATATAAAGCTGCCTACCCCCTTCGTAAGTGCCGGTCCTAAATGAGCTTTTTTCTCTGTTCCCTCACCACAATCCAGATTCATTTGGGGAGTTACCAGTACAGTAACCATACCAGGAAGTACTTAATTTATTAAGCTACTGCTTTTCTTAATCTCAGTGGAGATATTTACTGATAAACAGCTACCTACGCAGCATGTTCATGTCGTTCTTAAATGAGCTTTTATCTCTCTCCCCTCACCACAAATCAGATTCTTCTGAGGAGTTCCAAGTAAATTATCCTTTCCCCTGTGTAATTACCTTAAAAAGCTCCAGCTGTTTTTATTCTCAGAAGGTTTACTCCCTGATATACAGCTGCCTACCCCCTTCGGAAGTGCAGGTCCTAAATGAGCTTATTTCTCTGTTCCCTGACCACAATCCAGATTCTTTTGGGGAGTTACCAGTACAGTACCCATACCAGGAAGTACTTAATTTATTAAGCTACTGCTTTTCTTAATCTCAGTGGAGATATTTACTGATAAACAGCTACCTACGCAGCATGTTCATGTCGTACCTAAATGAGCTTTTATTTCTGTCCCCTCACCAACAAACCACATTCTTCTGAGGAGTTCCCAGTACTTTATCCTTTTCCCTGTGCTTTTCGTAATCTCAGTGGAGATATTTACTGATAAACAGCTACCTACGCAGCATGTTCATGTCGTTCTTAAATGAGCTTTTATCTCTCTCCCCTCACCACAAATCAGATTCTTCTGAGGAGTTCCAAGTAAATTATCCTTTCCCTGTGTAATTACCTTAAAAAGCTCCAGCTGTTTTTATTCTCAGAAGGTTTACTCCCTGATATACAGCTGCCTACCCCCTTCGTAAGTGCAGGTCCTAAATGAGTTTTTTTCTCTGTTCCCTCACCACAATCCAGATTCTTTTCGGGAGTTACCAGTACAGTAACCATACCAGGAAGTACTTAATTTATTAAGCTACTGCTTTTCTTAATCTCAGTGGAGATATTTACTGATAAACAGCTACCTACACAGCATGTTCATGTCGTTCCTAAATGAGCTTTTATCTCTCTCCCCTCACCACAAATCAGATTCTTCTGAGGAGTTCCCAGTACAATATCCTTTCCCCTATGTAATTACCTTAACAAGCTCCAGCTGTTTTTATTCTCAGAAGGTTTACTCCCTGATATACAGCTGCCTACCCCCTTCGTAAGTGTAGGTCCTAAACCAGCTTTTTTCTCTGTTCCCTCACCACAATCCAGGTTCTTTTGGGGAGTTACTAGTACAGTAACCATACCAGGAAGTACTTAATTTATTAAGCTACTGCTTTTCTTAATCTCAGTGGAGATATTTACTGATAAACAGCTACCTACGCAGCATGTTCATGTCGTTCCTAAATGAGCTTTTATCTCTCTCCCCTCACCACAAATCAGATTCTTCTGAGGAGTTCCCAGTACATTATCCTTTCCCCTGTGTAATTACCTTAAAAAGCTCCGGCTGTTTTTATTCTCAGAAGGTTTACTCCCTGATATACAGCTGCCTACCCCCTTCGTAAGTGCAGGTCCTAAATGAGCTTATTTCTCTGTTCCCTCACCACAATCCAGATTATTTTGGGGAGTTACCAGTACAGTACCTATACCAGGAAGTACTTAATTTATTAAGCTACTGCTTTTCTTAATCTCAGTGGAGATATTTACTGATAAACAGCTACCTACGCAGCATGTTCATGTCGTACCTAAATGAGCTTTTATCTCTGTCCCCTCACCAACAAACCAGATTCTTCTGAGGAGTTCCCAGTACTTTATCCTTTTCCCTGTGCTTTTCGTAATCTCAGTGGAGATATTTACTGATAAACAGCTACCTATGCAGCATGTTCATGTCGTTCCTAAATGAGCTTTTATCTCTCTTCCCTCACCACATATCAGATTCTTCTGAGGAGTTCCCAGTACATTATCCTTTCCCCTGTGTAATTACCTTAAAAAGCTCCGGCTGTTTTTATTCTCAGAAGGTTTACTCCCTGATATACAGCTGCCTACCCCCTTCGTAATTGCAGGTCCTAAATGAGCTTTTTCCTCTGTTCCCTCACAACAATCCAGATTCTTTTGGGGAGTTACCAGTACAGGAACCATACCAGGAAGTACTTAATTTATTAAGCTACTGCTTTTCTTAATCTCAGTGGAGATATTTACTGATAAACAGCTACCTATGCAGCATGTTCATGTCTTTCCTAAATGAGCTTTTATCTCTCTCAGATCACCACAAATAAGATTCTTCTGAGGAGTTCCCAGTACATTATCCTTTCCCCTGTGTAATTACCTTAACAAGCTCCAGCTGTTTTTATTCTCAGAAGGTTTACTCCCTGATATACAGCTGCCTACCCCCTTCGTAATTGCAGGTCCTAAATGAGCTTTTTCCTCTGTTCCCTCACAACAATCCAGATTCTTTTCGGGAGTTACCAGTACAGTAACCATACCAGGAAGTACTTAATTTATTAAGCTGCTGCTCTTCTTAATCTCAGTGGAGATATTTACTGATAAACAGCTACCTACACAGCATGTTCATGTCGTTCCTAAATGAGCTTTTATCTCTCTCCCCTCACCACAAATCAGATTCTTCTGAGGAGTTCCCAGTACAATATCCTTTCCCCTATGTAATTACCTTAACAAGCTCCAGCTGTTTTTATTCTCAGAACGTTTACTCCCTGATATACAGCTGCCTACCCCCTTCGTAAGTGTAGGTCCTAAACCAGCTTTTTTCTCTGTTCCCTCACCACAATCCAGGTTCTTTTGGGGAGTTACTAGTACAGTAACCATACCAGGAAGTACTTAATTTATTAAGCTACTGCTTTTCTTAATCTCAGTGGAGATATTTACTGATAAACAGCTACCTACGCAGCATGTTCATTTCGTTCCTAAATGAGCTTTTATCTCTGTCCCCTCACCAACAAACCAGATTCTTCTGAGGAGTTCCCAGTACTTTATCCATTTCCCTGTGCTTTTCGTAATCTCAGTGGAGATATTTACTGATAAACCGCTACCTACGCAGCATGTTCATGTCGTTCCTAAATGAGCTTTTATCTCTCACCCCTCACCACAAATAAGATTCTTCTTAGGAGTTCCCAGTACATTATCCAATCCCCTGTGTAATTACCTTCATAAGCTCCAGCTGTTTTTATTCTCAGAAGTTTTACTCCCTGATATAAAACTGCCTACACCCTTCGTAAGTGTAGGTCCTAAATGAGCTTTTTTCTCTGTTCCCTCACCACAATCCAGATTCTTTTGGGGAGTTACCAGTACAGTAACCATACCAGGAAGTACTTAATTTATTAAGCTACTGATTTTCTTAATCTCAGTGGAGATATTTACTGATAAACAGCTACCTACGCAGCATGTTCCTGTCGTTCCTAAATGCGCTTTTTTCTCTGTTCCCTCACCACAATCCAGACTCTTTTGGGGAGATACCAGTACAGTAACCATACAAGGAAGTACTTAATTTATTAAGCTACTGCTTTTCTTAATCTCAGTGGAGATATTTACTGATAAACAGCTAGCTACGCAGGATGTTCATGTCGTTCCTAAATGAGCTTTTATCTCTCTCCCCTCACCACAAATCAGATTCTTCTGAGGAGTTCCCAGTACATTATCCTTTCCCCTGTGTATTTACCTTAACAAGCTCCAGCTGTTTTTATTCTCAGAAGGTTTACTCCCTGATATACACCTGCCTACCCCCTTCGTAAGTGCAGGTCCTAAATGAGCTTTTATCTCAGTTCCCTCACCACAATCCAGATTCATTTGGGGAGTTACCAGTACAGTACCCATACCAGGAAGTACTTAACTTATTAAGCTACTGCTTTTCTTAATCTCAGTGGAGATATTTACTGATAAACAGCTACCTATACAGCATGTTCATGTCGTTCCTAAATGAGCTTTTATCTCTCTCCCCTCACCACAAATCAGATTCTTCTGAGGAGTTCCCAGTACATTATCCTTTCCCCTGTGTAATTACCTTAACAAGCTCCAGCTGCTTTTATTTTCAGAAGGTTTACTCCATGATATACAGCTGCCTACCCCTTTCGTAAGTGCAGGTCCTAAATGAGCTTTTTTCTCTGTTCCCTCACCACAATCCAGATTCTTTTGGGGAGTTATCAGTACAGTAACCATACCAGGAAGTACTTAATTCATTAAGCTACTGCTTTTCTTAATCTCAGTGGAGATATTTACTGATAAACAGCTACCTACGCAGCATATACATGTCGTTCCTAAATGAGTTTTTTTCTCTGTTCCTTCACCACAATCCAGATGCTTTTGGGGAGTTACCAGTACAGTATCCATACGAGGAAGTACTTAATTTATTACGCTACTTCTTTTCTTAATCGCAGTGGAGATATTTACTGATAAACAGCTACGTATGCAGCATGTTCATGTCGTTCCTAAATAAACTTTTATCCCTCTCCCCTAACCAGAAATCAGATTCTTCTGAGGAGTTCCCAGTACATTATCCTTTACCCTGTGTAATTACCTTAACAAGCTCCAGCTGTTTTTATTCTCAGAAGGTTTACTCCCTGATATACAGCTGCCTACCCCCTTCGTAAGTGCAGATCCTAAATGAGCTTTTTTCTCTGTTCCCTCACCACAATCCAGATTCTTTGGGGGAGTTACCAGTACAGTATCCATACCAGGAAGTACTTAATTTATTATGCTACTGCTTTTCTTAAGCTCAGTGGAGATATTTACTGATAAACAGCTACGTATGCAGCATGTTCATGTCGTTCCTAAATGAGCTTTTATCTCTCTCCCCCACCACAAATCAGATACTTCTGAGGAGTTCCCAGTACATTATCCTTTCCCCTGTGTAATTACCTTAACAAGCTCAAGCTTTTTTTATTCTCAGAAGGTTTACTCACTGATATACAACTGCCTACCCCCTTCGTAAGTGCAGGTCTTAAATGAGCTTTTTTCTCTGTTCCCTCACCACAATCCAGATTCATTTTTGGAGTTACCAGTACAGTAACCATATCAGGAAGTACTTAATTTATTAAGCTACTGCTTTTCTTAATCTCAGTGGAGATATTTACTGATAAACAGCTACCTAGGCAGCACGTTCATGTCGTTCCTAAAGGAGCTTTTATCTCTCTCCCCTCACCACAAATCAGATTCTTCTGAGGAGTTCCCAGTACATTATCCTTTCCCCTGTGTAATTAATTACCTTAACAAGCTCAGGCTGTTTTTATTCTCAGAAGGTTTACTCCCTGATATACAGCTGCCTACCCCCTTCGTAAGTGCAGGTCCTAAATGAGCTTTTTTCTCTGTTCCCTCACCACAATCCAGATTCTTTTGGGGAGTTACCAGTACAGTATCCATACCAGGAAGTACTTAATTTATTACGCTACTGCTTTTCTTACTCTCAGTGGAGATATTTACTGATAAACAGCTACCTACGCAGCATGTTTATGTCGTTCCTAAATGAGCTTTTATCTCTCTCCCCTCACGACAAATCATTTTATTCTGAGGAATTTCCAGTACATTATCCTTTCCCCTGTGTAATTACCTTAACAAGCTCCAGCTGTTTTTATTTTCAGAAGGTTTACTCCATGATATACAGCTGCCTACCCCTTTCGTAAGTGCAGGTCCTAAATGAGCTTTTTTCTCTGTTCCCTCACCACAATCCAGATTCTTTTGGGGAGTTACCAGTACAGTAACCATACCAGGAAGTACTTAATTTATTAAGCTACTGCTTTTCTTAATCTCAGTGGAGATATTTACTGATAAACAGCTACCTACGCAGCATATACATGTCGTTCCTAAATGAGCTTTTTTCTCTGTTCCTTCACCACAATCCAGATGCTTTTGGGGAGTTACCAGTACAGTATCCATACCAGGAAGTACTTAATTTATTACGCTACTTCTTTTCTTAATCGCAGTGGAGATATTTACTGATAAACAGCTACGTATGCAGCATGTTCATGTCGTTCCTAAATGAACTTTTATCCCTCTCCCCTAACCAGAAATCAGATTCTTCTGAGGAGTTCCCAGTACATTATCCTTTACCCTGTGTAATTACCTTAACAAGCTCCAGCTGTTTTTATTCTCAGAAGGTTTACTCCCTGATATACAGCTGCCTACCCCCTTCGTAAGTGCAGATCCTAAATGAGCTTTTTTCTCTGTTCCCTCACCACAATCCAGATTCTTTTGGGGAGTTACCAGTACAGTATCCATACCAGGAAGTACTTAATTTATTATGCTACTGCTTTTCTTAAGCTCAGTGGAGATATTTACTGATAAACAGCTACGTATGCAGCATGTTCATGTCGTTCCTAAATGAGCTTTTATCTCTCTCCCCCACCACAAATCAGATACTTCTGAGGAGTTCCCAGTACATTATCCTTTCCCCTGTGTAATTACCTTAACAAGCTCAAGCTTTTTTTATTCTCAGAAGGTTTACTCACTGATATACAACTTCCTACCCCCTTCGTAAGTGCAGGTCTTAAATGAGCTTTTTTCTCTGTTCCCTCACCACAATGCAGATTCATTTTTGGAGTTACCAGTACAGTAACCATATCAGGAAGTACTTAATTTATTAAGCTACTGCTTTTCTTAATCTCAGTGGAGATATTTACTGATAAACAGCTACCTAGGCAGCACGTTCATGTCGTTCCTAAAGGAGCTTTTATCTCTCTCCCCTCACCACAAATCAGATTCTTCTGAGGAGTTCCCAGTACATTATCCTTTCCCCTGTGTAATTACCTTAACAAGCTCAGGCTGTTTTTATTCTCAGTAGGTTTACTCCCTGATATACAGCTGCCTACCCCCTTCGTAAGTGCAGGTCCTAAATGAGCTTTTTTCTCTGTTCCCTCATCACAATCCAGATTCTTTTCGGGAGTTACCAGTACAGTAACCATACCAGGAAGTACTTAATTTATTAAGCTACTGCTTTTCTTAATCTCAGTGGAGATATTTACTGATAAACAGCTACCTAGGCAGCATATTCGTGTCGTTCCTAAATGAGCTTTTATCTCTCTCCCCTCACCACAAATCAGATTCTTCTGAGGAGTTCCCAGTACTTTATCCGTTCCCCTGTGTAATTACCTTAACAAGCTCCAGCTGTTTTTATTCTCAGAAGGTTTACTCCCTGATATACAGCTGCCTACCCCCTTTGTAAGTGCAGGTCCTAAATGAGCTTTTTTCTCTGTTCCCTCACCACAATCTAGATTATTTGGGGAGTTTCCAGTACAGTAACCATACCAGGAAGTACTTAATTTACTAAGCTACTGATTTTCTTAATCTCAGTGGAGATATTTACTGATAAACAGCTACCTAAGCAGCATGTTGATGTCGTTCCTAAATGATCTTTTATCTCTCTCCCCTCACCACAAATCAGATTCTTCTGAGGAGTTCCCAGTACATTATCCTTTCCCCTGTGTAATTACCTTACCAAGCTCCAGCTGTTTTTATTCTCAGAAGGTTTACTCCCTGATATACAGCTGCCTACCCCCTTCGTAAGTGCAGTTCCTAAATGAGCTTTTTTCTCTGTTCCCTCACCACAATCCAGATTCGTTTGGGGAGTTACCAGTACAGTAACCATGCCAGGAAGTACTTAATTTATTAAGCTACTGCTTTTCTTAATCTCAGTGGAGATATTTACTGATAAACAGCTACCTACGCAGCATGTTCATGTCGTTCCTAAATGAGCTTTTATCTCTCTCCCCTCACCACAAATCAGATTCTTCTGAGGATTTCCCAGTACATTATCCTTTCCCCTGTGTAATTACCTTAACAAGCTCCAGCTGTTTTTATTCTCAGAAGGTTAACTCCCTGATATACAGCTGCCTATACCCTTCGTATGTGCAGGTCCTAAACCAGCTTTTTTCTCTGTTCCCTCAGCACAATCCAGGTTCTTTTGGGGAGTTACTAGTACAGTAACCATACCAGGAAGTACTTAATTTATTAAGCTACTGCTTTTCTTAATCTCAGTGGAGATATTTACTGATAAACAGCTACCTACGCAGCATGTTCATGTCGTTCCTAAATGAGCTTTTTTCGCTGTTCCCTCAACACAATCCAGATTCATTTGGGGAGTACCAGTACAGTAACCATACAAGGAAGTACTTAATTTATTAAGCTACTGCTTTTCTTAATCTCAGTGAAGATATTTACTGATAAACAGCTACATATGCAGAATGTTCATGTCGTTCCTAAATGAGCTTTTATCTCTCTCCCCTCACCACAAATCAGATTCTTCTGAGGAGTTCCCAGTACATTATCCTTTCCCCTGTGTAATTACCTTACCAAGCTCCAGCTGTTTTTATTCTCAGAAGGTTTACTCCCTGATATACAGCTGCCTACCCCCTTCGTAAATGCAGGTCCTAAATGAGCTTTTTTCTCTGTTCCCTCACCACAATCCAGATTCATTTGGGGAGTTACCAGTACAGTAACCATACCAGGAAGTACTTAATTTATTAAGCTACTGCTTTTCTTAATCTCAGTGGAGATATTTACTGATAAACAGCTACCTACGCAGCATGTTCATGTCGTTCCTAAATGAGCTTTTATCTCTCTCCCCTCACCACAAATCAGATTCTTCTGAGGAGTTCCCAGTACATTATCCTTTCCCCTGTGTAATTACCTTAACAAGCTCCAGCTGTTTTTATTCTCAGAAGGTTTACTCCCTGATATACAGCTGCCTACCCCCTTCGTAAGTGCAGGTCCTAAATGAGCTTTTTTCTCTGTTCCCTCACCACAATCCAGATTCATTTGGGGAGTTACCAGTACAGTAACCATACCAGGAAGTACTTAATTTATTAAGCTACTGCTTTTCTTAATCTCAGTGGAGATATTTACTGATAAACAGCTACCTACGCAGCATGTTCATGTCGTTCCTAAATGAGCTTTTATCTCTCTCCCCTCACCACAAATCAGATTCTTCTGAGGAGTTCCCAGTACATTATCCTTTCCCCTGTGTAATTACCTTAACAAGCTCCAGCTGTTTTTATTCTCAGAAGGTTTACTCCCTGATATACAGCTGCCTACCCCCTTCGTAAGTGCAGGTCCTAAACCAGCTTTTTTCTCTGTTCCCTCACCACAATCCAGGTTCTTTTGGGGAGTTACTAGTACAGTAACCATACCAGGAAGTACTTAATTTATTAAGCTACTGCTTTTCTTAATCTCAGTGGAGATATTTACTGATAAACAGCTACCTACGCAGCATGTTCAGGTCGTTCCTAAATGAGCTTTTTTCTCTGTTCCCTCACCACAATCCAGATTCTTTTGGGGAGTTACCAGTACAGTAACCATACAAGGAAGTACTTAATTTATTAAGCTACTGCTTTTCTTAATCTCAGTGGAGATATTTACTGATAAACAGCTACCTACGCAGCATGTTCATGTCGTTCCTAAATGAGCTTTTATCTCTCTCCCCTCACCACAAATCAGATTCTTCTGAGGAGTTCCCAGTACATTATCCTTTCCCTGTGTAATTACTTTAACAAGCTCCAGCTGTTTTTATTCTCAGAAGTTTTACTCCCTGATATACAGCTGCCTACCCCCTTCGTAAGTGCAGGTCCTAAATGAGCTTTTTTCTCTGTTCCCTCACCACAATCCAGATTCTTTTGGGGAGTGACCAGTACAGTAAACATACCAGGAAGTACTTAATTTATTAATCTACTGCTTTTCTTAATCTCAGTGGAGATATTTACTGATAAACAGCTACGTATGCAGCATGTTCATGTCGTTCCAAAATGAGCTTTTATCTCTCTCCCCTCACCAAAAATCAGATTCTTCTGAGGAGTTCCCAGTACATTATCCTTTCCCCTGTGTAATTACCTTAACAAGGTCCAGCTGTTTTTATTCTCAGAAGGTTTACTCCCTGATATACAGCTGCCTACCCCCTTCGTTAGTGAAGGTCCTAAACTAGCTTTTTTCTCTGTTCCCTCACCACAATCCAGGTTCTTTTGGGGAGTTACTAGTACAGTAACCATACCAGGAAGTACTTAATTTATTAAGCTACTGCTTTTATTAATCTCAGTGGAGATATTTACTGATAAACAGCTACCTACGCAGCATATTCATGTCGTTCCTAAATGAGCTTTTTTCTCTGTTCCCTCACCACAATCCAGATTCTTTTGGGGAGTGACCAGTACAGTAAACATACCAGGAAGTACTTAATTTATTAATCTACTGCTTTTCTTAATCTCAGTGGAGATATTTACTGATAAACAACTACCTACGCAGCATGTTCATGTCGTTCTTAAATGAGCTTTTATCTCTCTCCCCTCACCACAAATCAGATTCTTCTGAGGAGTTCCCAGTACTTCATCTTTTCCCCTTTGTAATTACCTTAACAAGCTCCAGCTGTTTTTATTCTCAGAATGTTTACTCCCTCTACACAGCTGCCTACCCCCTTCGTAAGTGCAGGTCTTAAATGAGCTTTTTTCTCTGTTCCTTCACCACAATCCAGATTCTTTTGGGGAGTTACCAGTACAGTAACCATACCAGGAAGTACTTAATTTATTAAGCTACTGCTTTTCTTAATCTCAGTGGAGACATTTACTGATAAACAGCTACCTACGCAGCATGTTCATGTCGTTCCTAAATGAGCTTTTATCTCTCTCCCCTCACCACAAATGAGATTCTTCTGAGGAGTTCCCAGTACATTATCCTTTCCCCTGTGTAATTACCTTAACAAGCTCCAGCTGTTTTTATTCTCAGAAGGTTTACTCCCTGATATACAGCTGCATAACCCCTTCGTAAGTGCAGGTCCTAAATGAGCTTTTTTCTCTGTTCCCTCACCACAATCCACATTCTTTTGGGGAGTTACCAGTACAGTAACCATACCAGGAAGTACTTACTTTATTAAGCTACTGCTTTTCTTAATCTCAGTGGAGATATTTACTGATAAACAGCTACGTGCGCAGCATGTTCATGTCGTTCCTAAATGAGCTTTTATCTCTCTCCCCTCACCACAAATCAGATTATTCTGAGGAGTTCCCAGTACATTATCCTTTACCCTGTGTAATTACCTTAACAAGCTCCAGCTGTTTTTATTCTCAGAAGGTTTACTCCCTGATATACAGCTGCCTACCCCCTTCGTAAGTGCAGGTCCTTAATGAGCTTTTTTCTCTGTTCCCTCACCACAATCCTGATTCTTTTGGGGAGTTACCAGTAGAGTACCCATACCAAGAAGTACTTAATTTATTAAGCTACTGCTTTTCTTAATCTCAGTGGAGATATTTACTGATAAACAGCTACCTACGCAGCATGTTCATGTCGTTCCTAAATGAGCTTTTATCTCTCTCCCCTCACCACAAATCAGATTCTTCTGAGGAGTTCCCAGTACATTATCCTTTCCCCTGTGTAATTACCTTAACAAGCTCCAGGTGTTTTTATTCTCAGAAGGTTTACTCCCTGATATACAGCTGCCTACCCCCTTCGAAATTGCAGGTCCTAAATGAGCTTTTTTCTCTGTTCCCTCACCACAATCCAGATTGTTTTGGGGAGTTACCAGTACAGTAACCATACCAGGAAGTACTTAATTTATTAAGCTACTGCTTTTCTTAATCTCAGTGGAGATATTTACTGATAAACAGCTACCTACGCAGCATGTTCATGTCGTTCCTAAATGAGCTTTTATCTCTCTCCCCTCACCACAAATGAGATTCTTCTGAGGAGTTCCCAGTACATTATCCTTTCCCCTGTGTAATTACCTTAACAAGCTCCAGCTGTTTTTATTCTCAGATGGTTTACTCCCTGATATACAGCTGCCTACCCCCTTCCTAAGTACAGGTCCTAAATGAGCTTTTTTCTCTGTTCCCTCACCACAATCCAGATTCTTTTGGGGAGTTACCAGTACAGTACCCATACCAAGAAGTACTTAATTTATTAAGCTACTGCTTTTCTTAATCTCAGTGGAGATATTTACTGATAAACAGCTACCTACGCAGCATGTTCATGTCGTTCCTAAATGAGCTTTTATCTCTCTCCCCTCACCACAAATGAGATTCTTCTGAGGAGTTCCCAGTACATTATCCTTTCCCCCGTGTAATTACCTTAACAAGCTCCAGCTGTTTTTATTCTCAGAAGGTTTACTCCCTGATATACAGCTGCCTAACCCCTTCGTAAGTGCAGGTCCTTAATGAGCTTTTTTCTCTGTTCCCTCACCACAATCCAGATTCTTTTGGGGAGTGACCAGTACAGTAACCATACCAGGAAGTACTTAATTTATTAAGCTACTGCTTTTCTTAATCTCAGTGGAGAAATTTACTGATAAACAGCTACCTACGCAGCATGTTCATGTCGTTCCTAAATGAGCTTTTTTTTTTCACAAATTTTTATTATCAATCTGACGTACAGAGAGGTTACAGTATCATACGTTGGGCATTGGATACATTTCTTGTACTGTTTGTTGCCTTGTCCCTCATGCCCCCCTCCCTCCCCCCCTTTCCCTCCCCGCCCAATTGTTCAGTTGACTTACACCAAACAGTTTTGCAAGTATTGCTTTTGTAGTTATTTCTCTTTTTTTACCCTGTGTCTCTCGAATTTGGTATTCCCTTTGAATTTCCTACTTCCAATACCAATAAACACGGTTTCCAATATACTCAGATAAGATTACAGAGATAGTGTAGGTGCAAACATAGGAAGGTGATACAAAACATCATCAATAATAGAAACTACACATACACATAAGACGTTGAAAGTAGTTATAACTGTGATATATCACTTGTTTCCATATCATGGAGTTCATTTCATTTAGCATCATCTTATGTGTTTCTAAGGGTATAGCTATTGGGCCTTGTGATGCTCTGCTATGGCTTGCCTAAACCTGTACTAATTATTCCCAATAAGGGAGGCCATAGAGTCCATGTTTCTTTGGGTCTGGCTCACTTCACTTAGTATGACTATTTCCAAGTCTTTCCATTTCCTTACAAATGGAACAATGTCATTCTTTCTGATAGAGGCATAAAATTCCATTGTGTAAATGTACCACATTTTCCTGATCCATTCATCTATGGAGGGTCATCTGGGTTGGTTCCAGCTTCTCGCTATGACAAATTGTGCTGCGATGAACATTGTTGTGCTGGTGGCATTACTGTGATTTTGTTTGTGGTCTTTTGGATAGATACCCAACAGTGGGGCTACTGGGTCATAGGGGAGTTCTATATTGAGCCTTCTGAGGAATCTCCATACTGCTTGCCAGAGTGGCTGAACCAGTTTACATTCCCACCAACAATGAAGTAGGGTTCCCTTTTGGCCACATCCCCTCCAACCAGTACAGTAACCATACCAGGAAGTACTTAATTTATTAAGCTACTGCTTTTCTTAAACTCAGTGGAGATATTTACTGATAAACAGCTACCTACGCAGCATGTTCATGTCGTTCCTAAATGAGCTTTTATCTCTCTCCCCTCACCACAAATCAGATTCTTCTGAGGAGTTCCCAGTACATTATCCTTTCCCTTGTGTAATTACCTTAACAAGCTCCAGCTGTTTTTATTCTCAGAAGGTTTACTCCGTGATATACAGCTGCCTACCCCCTTCGTAACTGCAGGTCCTAAATGAGCTTTTTTCTCTGTTCCCTCACCACAATCCAGATTCTTTTGGGGAGTTACCAGTACAGTAACCATACCAGGAAGTACTTAATTTATTAAGCTACTGCTTTTCTTAATCTCAGTGGAGATATTTACTGATAAACAGCTACCTACGCAGCATGTTCATGTCGTTCCTAAATGAGCTTTTATCTCTCTCCCCTCACCACAAATCAGATTCTTCTGAGGAGATCCCAGTACATTATCCTTTCCCCTGTGTAATTACCTTAACAAGCTCCAGCTGTTTTTATTCTCAGAAGGTTTACTCCCTGATATATAGCTTCCTAGCCCCTTCGTAAGTGCAGGTCCTAAATGAGCTTTTTTCTCTGTTCCCTCACCACAATCCAGATTCTTTGGGGGAGTTACCAGACCAGTAACCATACCAGGAAGTACTTAATTTATTAAGCTACTGCTTTTCTTAATCTCAGTGGAGATATTTACTGATAAACAGCTACCTACGCAGCATGTTCATGTCGTTCCTAAATGAGCTTTTATCTCTCTCCCCTCACCAGAAATCAGATTCTTCTGAGGAGTTCCCAGTACATTATCCTTTCCCCTGTGTAATTACCTTAACAAGCTCCAGCTGTTTTTATTCTCAGAAGGTTTACTCCCTGATATACAGCTGCCTACACCCTTCATAAGTGCAGGTCCTAAATGAGCTTTTTTCTCTGTTCCCTCACCACAATACAGATTCTTTTGGGTAGTTACCAGTACAGTAACCATACTAGGAAGTACTAAATTTATTAAGCTACTGCTTTTCTTAATCTCAGTGGAGATATTTACTGATAAACAGCTACCTACGCAGCATGTTCATGTCGTTCCTAAATGAGCTTTTATCTCTATCCCCTCACCACAAATCAGATTCTTCTGAGGAGTTCCCAGTACATTATCCTTTCCCCTGTGTAATTACCTTAACAAACTCCAGCTGTTTTTATTCTCAGAAGGTTTACTCCCTGATATACAGCTGCCTACCCCCTTCGTAAGTGCAGGTCCTAAATGAGCTTTTTTCTCTGTTCCCTCACCACAATCCAGATTCTTTTGGGGAGTTACCAGTACAGTAACCATACCAGGAAGTACTTAATTTATTAAGCTACTGCTTTTCTTAATCTCAGTGGAGATATTTACTGATAAACAGCTCCGTACGCAACATGATCATGTCGTTCCTAAATGAGCTTTTATCTCTCTCCCCTCACCACAAATCAGATTCATCTGAGGAGTTCCCAGTACTTCATATTTTCCCCTGTGTAATTACCTTAACAAGCTCCAGCTGTTTTTATTCTCAGAAGTTTTACTCCCTGATATACAGCTGCCTACCCCCTTCGTAAGTGCAGGTCCTAAATGAGATTTTCTGTTCCCTCACCACAATCCAGATTCTTTTGGGGAGTTACCAGTACAATAACCATACCAGGAAGTACTTAATTTATTAAGCTACTGCTTTTCTTAATCTCAGTGGAGATATTTACTGATAAACAGCTACCTACGCAGCATGTTCATGTCGTTCATAAATGAGCTTTTATCTCTCTCCCCTCACCACAAATCAGATTCTCCTGAGGAGTTCCCAGTACATTATCCTTTCCCCTGTGTAATTACCTTAACAAGCTCCAGCTGTTTTTATTCTCAGAAGGTTTACTCCGTGATATACAGCTGCCTACCCCCTTCGTAAGTGCAGGTCCTAAATGAGCTTTTTTCTCTGTTCCCTCACCACAATCCAGATTCTTTTGGGGAGTTACCAGTACAGAAACCATACCAGGAAGTACTTAATTTATTAAGCTACTGCTTTTCTTAATCTCAGTGGAGATATTTACTGATAAACAGCTACCTACGCAGCATGTTCATGTCGTTCCTAAATGAGCTTTTATCTCTCTCCCCTCACCACAAATCAGATTCTTCTGAGGAGTTTCCAGTACATTATCCTTTCCCCTGTGCAATTACCTTAACAAGCTCCAGCTGTTTTTATTCTCAGAAGGTTTACTCCCTGATATACTGCTGCCTACCCCCTTCGTAAGTGCAGGTCCTAAATGAGGTTTTTTCTCTGTTCCCTCACCACAATGCAGATTCTTTTGGGGAGTTACCAGTACAGTAACCATAAAAGGAAGTACTTAATTTATTAAGCTACTGCTTTTCTTAATCTCAGTGGAGATATTTACTGATAAACAGCTACCTACGCAGCATGTTCATGTCGTTCCTAAATGAGCTTTTATCTCTCTCCCCTCACCACAAATCAGATTCTTCTGAGGAGTTCCCAGTACATTATCCTTTCCAGTGTGTAATTACCTTAACAAGCTCCAGCTGTTTTTATTCTCAGAAGTTTTACTCCCTGATATACAGCTGCCTACCCCCTTCGTAAGTGCAGGTCCTAAATGAGCTTTTTTCTCTGTTCCCTCACCACAATCCAGATTCATTTGGGGAGTTACCAGTACAGTAACCATACCAGGAAGTGCTTAATTTATTAAGCTACTGCTTTTCTTAATCTCAGTGGAGATATTTACTGATAAACAGCTACGTATGCAGCATGTTCATGTCGTTCCAAAATGAGCTTTTATCTCTCTCCCCTCACCAAAAATCAGATTCTTCTGAGGAGTTCCCAGTACATTATCCTTTCCCCTGTGTAATTACCTTAACAAGGTCCAGCTGTTTTTATTCTCAGAAGGTTTACTCCCTGATATACAGCTGCCTACCCCCTTCGTAAGTGAAGGTCCTAAACTAGCTTTTTTCTCTGTTCCCTCACCACAATCCAGGTTCTTTTGGGGAGTTACTAGTACAGTAACCATACCAGGAAGTACTTAATTTATTAAGCTACTGCTTTTATTAATCTCAGTGGAGATATTTACTGATAAACAGCTACCTACGCAGCATATTCATGTCGTTCCTAAATGAGCTTTTTTCTCTGTTCCCTCACCACAAATCAGATTCCTCTGAGGAGTTACCAGTACAATATCCTTTCCCCTGTGTAATTACCTGAACAAGCGCCAGCTGTTTTTATTCTCAGAAGGTTTACACCCTGATATACAGCTGCCTACCCCCTTCGTAAGTGCAGGTCCTAAATGAGCTTTTTTCTCTGTTCCCTCACCACAATCCAGATTCTTTTGCGGAGTTACCAGTACAGTAACCAAACTAGGAAGTACTTAATTTATTAAGCTACTGCTTTTCTTAATCTCAATGGAGATATTTACTGATAAACAGCTACCTACGCAGCATGTTCATGTCATTCCTAATTGAGCTTTTATCTCTCTCCCCTCACCACAAATCAGATTCTTCTGAGGAGTTCCCACTACGTTATCCTTTCCCCTGTGTAATTACCTTAACAAGCTCCAGCTGTTTTTATTCTCAGAAGGTTTACTCCCTGATATACTGCTGCCTACCCCCTTCGTAAGTGCAGCTCCTAAATGAGTTTTTTTCTCTGTTCCCTCACCAAAATCAAGATTCTTTTGGGGAGTTACCAGTAGAGTAACCATAGCAGGAAGTACTTAATTTATTAAGCTACTGCTTTTCTTAATCTCAGTGGAGATATTTACTGATAAACAGCTACCTACGCAGCATGTTCATGTCGTTCCTAAATGAGCTTTTATCTCTCTCCCCTCACCACAAATCAGATTCCTCTGAGGAGTTACCAGTACAATATCCTTTCCCCTGTGTAATTACCTGAACAAGCTCCAGCTGTTTTTATTCTCAGAAGGTTTACACCCTGATATACAGCTGCCTACCCGCTTCGTAAGTGCAGGTCCTAAATGATCTTTTTTCTCTGTCCCCTCACCACAATCCAGATACATTTGTGGAGTTACCAGTACAGTAATCATACCAGGAAGTACTTAATTTATTAAGCTACTGCTTTTCTTAATCTCAGTGGAGATATTTACTGATAAACAGCTACCTACGCAGCATGTTCATGTCGTTCCTAAATGAGCTTTTATCTCTCTCCCCTCACCACAAATCAGATTCTTCTGAGGAGTTCCCAGTACATTATCCTTTCCCCTGTGTAATTACCTTAACAAGCTCCAGCTGTTTTTATTCTCAGAAGGTTTACTCCCTGATATACAGCTGCCTACCCCCTTCTTAAGTGCAGGTCCTAAATGAGCTTTTTTCTCTGTTCCCTCACCACAATCCAGATTCTTTTGGGAAGTTACCAGTACAGTAACCATACCAGGAAGTACTTAATTTATTAAGCTACTGCTTTTCTTAATCTCAGTGGAGATATTTACTGATAAACAGCTACATACGCAGCATGTTCATGTCGTTCCTAATTGAGCTTTTATCTCTCTCCCCACACCACAAATTAGATTCTTCTGAGGAGTTCCCAGTACATTATCCTTTCCCCTGTGTAATTACCTTAACAAGATCCAGCTGTTTTTATTCTCAGAAGGTTTACTCCCTGATATACAGCTGCCTACCCCCTTCGTAAGTGCAGGTCCTAAATGAGCTTTTTTCTCTGTTCCCTCACCTCAATCCAGATTTTTTTTGGGAGTTACCAGTACAGTAACCATACCAGGAAGTACTTAATTTATTAAGCTACTGCTTTTCTTAATCTCAGTGGAGATATTTACTGATAAACAGCTACCTACGCAGCATGTTCATGTCGTTCCTAAATGAGCTTTTATCTCTCTCCCCTCACCACAAATCAGATTCTTCTGAGGAGTTCCCAGTACATTATCCTTTCCCCTGTGTAATTACCTTAACAAGCTCCAGCTGTTTTTATTCTCAGAAGGTTTACTCCCTATTATACAGCTGCCTACCCCCTTCGCAAGTGCACGTCGTAAATGAGCTTTTTTCTCTGTTCCCTCACCACAATCCAGATTCTTTTGGGGAGTTACCAATACAGTAACCATACCAGGAAGTACTTAATTTATTAAGCTACTGCTTTTCTTAATCTCAGTGGAGATATTTACTGATCAACAGCTACATACGCAGCATGTTCATGTCGTTCCTAAATGAGCTTTTATCTCTCTCCCCTCACCACAAATCAGATTCCTCTGAGGAGTTACCAGTACAATATCCTTTCCCCTGTGTAATTACCTGAACAAGCTCCAGCTGTTTTTATTCTCAGAAGGTTTACACCCTGATATACAGCTGCCTACCCCCTTCGTAAGTGCAGGTCCTAAATGAGCTTTTTTCTCTCTTCCCTCACCACAATCCAGTTTCTTTTGCGGAGTTACCAGTACAGTAACCAAACTAGGAAGTACTAAATTTATTAAGCTACTGCTTTTCTTAATCTCAATGGAGATATTTACTGATAAACAGCTACCTACGCAGCATGTTCATGTCATTCCTAATTGAGCTTTTATCTCTCTCCCCTCACCACAAATCAGATTCTTCTGAGGAGTTCCCAGTACGTTATCCTTTCCCCTGTGTAATTACCTTAACAAGCTCCAGCTGTTTTTATTCTCAGAAGGTTTACTCCCTGATATACTGCTGCCTACCCCCTTCGTAAGTGCAGTTCCTAAATGAGTTTTTTTCTCTGTTCCCTCACCACAATCAAGATTCTTTTGGGGAGTTACCAGTAGAGTAACCATAGCAGGAAGTACTTAATTTATTAAGCTACTGCTTTTCTTAATCTCAGTGGAGATATTTACTGATAAACAGCTACCTACGCAGCATGTTCATGTCGTTCCTAAATGAGCTTTTATCTCTCTCCCCTCACCACAAATCAGATTCCTCTGAGGAGTTACCAGTACAATATCCTTTCCCCTGTGTAATTACCTGAACAAGCTCCAGCTGTTTTTATTCTCAGAAGGTTTACACCCTGATATACAGCTGCCTACCCGCTTCGTAAGTGCAGGTCCTAAATGATCTTTTTTCTCTGTCCCCTCACCACAATCCAGATACATTTGTGGAGTTACCAGTACAGTAATCATACCAGGAAGTACTTAATTTATTAAGCTACTGCTTTTCTTAATCTCAGTGGAGATATTTACTGATAAACAGCTACCTACGCAGCATGTTCATGTCGTTCCTAAATGAGCTTTTATCTCTCTCCCCTCACCACAAATCAGATTCTTCTGAGGAGTTCCCAGTACATTATCCTTTCCCCTGTGTAATTTCCTTAACAAGCTCCAGCTGTTTTTATTCTCAGAAGGTTTACTCCCTGATATACAGCTGCCTACCCCCTTCTTAAGTGCAGGTCCTAAATGAGCTTTTTTCTCTGTTCCCTCACCACAATCCAGATTCTTTTGGGAAGTTACCAGTACAGTAACCATACCAGGAAGTACTTAATTTATTAAGCTACTGCTTTTCTTAATCTCAGTGGAGATATTTACTGATAAACAGCTACATACGCAGCATGTTCATGTCGTTCCTAATTGAGCTTTTATCTCTCTCCCCACACCACAAATTAGATTCTTCTGAGGAGTTCCCAGTACATTATCCTTTCCCCTGTGTAATTACCTTAACAAGATCCAGCTGTTTTTATTCTCAGAAGTTTTACTCCCTGATATACAGCTGCCTACCCCCTTCGTAAGTGCAGGTCCTAAATGAGCTTTTTTCTCTGTTCCCTCACCTCAATCCAGATTTTTTTGGGGAGTTACCAGTACAGTAACCATACCAGGAAGTACTTAATTTATTAAGCTACTGCTTTTCTTAATCTCAGTGGAGATATTTACTGATAAACAGCTACCTACGCAGCATGTTCATGTCGTTCCTAAATGAGCTTTTATCTCTCTCCCCTCACCACAAATCAGATTCTTCTGAGGAGTTTCCAGTACATTATCCTTTCCCCTGTGTAATTACCTTAACAAGCTCCAGCTGTTTTTATTCTCAGAAGGTTTACTCCCTGATATACAGCTGCCTACCCCCTTCGTAAGTGCAGGTCCTAAATGAGCTTTTTTCTCTGTTCCCTCACTACAATCCAGATTCTTTTGGGGAGTTACCAGTACAGTAACCATACCAGGAAGTAATTAATTTATTGAGCTACTGCTTTTCGTAATCTCAGTGGAGATATTTACTGATAAACAGCTACGTACGCAGCATGTTCATGTCGTTCTTAATGAACTTTTTTCTCTCTCCCCTCACCACAAATTAGATTCTTCTGAGGAGTTCCCAGTACATTATCCTTTCCCCTGTGTAATTACCTTAACAAGATCCAGCTGTTTTTATTCTCAGAAGTTTTACTCCCTGATATACAGCTGCCTACCCCCTTCGTAAGTGCAGGTCCTAAATGAGCTTTTTTCTCTGTTCCCTCACCTCAATCCAGATTTTTTTGGGGAGTTACCAGTACAGTAACCATACCAGGAAGTACTTAATTTATTAAGCTACTGCTTTTCTTAATCTCAGTGGAGATATTTACTGATAAACAGCTACCTACGCAGCATGTTCATGTCGTTCCTAAATGAGCTTTTATCTCTCTCCCCTCACCACAAATCAGATTCTTCTGAGGAGTTTCCAGTACATTATCCTTTCCCCTGTGTAATTACCTTAACAAGCTCCAGCTGTTTTAATTCTCAGAAGGTTTACTCCCTGATATACAGCTGCCTACCCCCTTCGTAAGTGCAGGTCCTAAATGAGCTTTTTTCTCTGTTCCCTCACTACAATCCAGATTCTTTTGGGGAGTTACCAGTACAGTAACCATACCAGGAAGTAATTAATTTATTGAGCTACTGCTTTTCGTAATCTCAGTGGAGATATTTACTGATAAACAGCTACGTACGCAGCATGTTCATGTCGTTCTTAATGAGCTTTTTTCTCTCTCCCCTCACCACAAATCAGATTCTTCTGAGGAGTTCCCAGTACATTATCCTTTCCCCTGTGTAATTACCTTAACAAGCTCCAGCTGTTTTTATTCTCAGAAGGTTTACTCCCTGATATACAGCTGCCTACCCCCTTCGTAAGTGCAGGTCCTAAATGAGCTTTTTTCTCTGTTCCCTCACCACAATCCAGATTCCTTTGGGGAGTTACCAGTACAGTAACCATACCAGGAAGTACTTAATTTATTAAGCTACTGCTTTTCTCAATCTCAGTTGAGATATTTACTGATAAACAGGTACCAACACAGCATGTTCATGTCGTTCTTAAATGAGATTTTTTCTCTCTCCCCTCACCACAAATCAGATTCTTCTGAGGAGTTCCCAGTACATTATCCTTTCCCCTGTGTAATTACCTTAACAAGCTCCAGCTGTGTTTATTCTCAGAAGGTTTACTCCCTGATATACAGCTGCCTTCCCCCTTCGTAAGTGCAGGTCCTAAATGAGCTTTTTCTCTGTTCCCTCAAAACAATCCAGATTCTTTTGGCGAGTTACCAGTACAGTAACCACACCAGGAAGTACTCAATTTATTAAGCTACTGCTTTTCTTAATCTCAGTGGAGATATTTACTGATAAACAGGTACTAACGCAGCATGTTCATGTCGTTCCTAAATGAGCTTTTTTCTCTCTCCCCTCACCACAAATCAGATTCTTCTGAGGAGTTCCCAGTACATTATCCTTTCCCCTGTGTAATGACCTTAACAAGCTCCAGCTGTGTTTATTCTCAGAAGGTTAATCCCTGATATACAGCTGCCTTCCCCCTTCGTAAGTGCAGGTCCTAAATGAGCTTTTTTCTCTGTTCCCTCAAAACAATCCAGATTCTTTTGGGGAGTTACCAGTAGAGTAACCATACCAGGAAGTACTCAATTTATTAAGCTACTGCTTTTCTTAATCTCAGTGGAGATATTTACTGATAAACAGCTACCTACGCAGCATGTTCATGTCATTCCTAAATGAGCTTTTATCTCTCTCCCTCACCACAAATCAGATTCTTCTGAGGAGTTCCCAGTACATTATCCTTTCCCCTGTGTAATTACCTTAACAAGCTCCAGCTGTTTTTATTCTCAGAAGGTTTACTCCCTGATATACAGCTGCCTACCCCCTTCGTAAGTGCAGGTCCTAAATGAGCTTTTTTCTCTGTTCCCTCACCACAATCCAGATTCTTTTGGGGAGTTACCAGTACAGTAACCATACCAGGAAGTACTTAATTTATTAAGCTACTGCTTTTCTTAATCTCACTGGAGATATTTACTGATAAACAGCTACCTATGCAGCATGTTCATGTCGTTCCTAAATGTGCTTTTATCTCTCTCCCCTCACCACAAATCAGATTCTTCTGAGGAGTTCCCAGTACATTATCCTTTCCCCTGTGTAATTACCTTAACAAGCTCCAGCTGTTTTTATTCTCAGAAGGTTTACTCCCTGATATACAGCTGCCTACCCCCTTCGTAAGTGCAGGTCCTAAATGAGCTTTTTTCTCTGTTCCCTCACCACAATCCAGATTCTTTTGGGGAGTTACCAGTACAGTAACCATACCAGGAAGTACTTAATTTATTAAGCTACTGCTTTTCTTAATCTCAGTGGAGATATTTACTGAGAAACAGCTACCTACGCAGCATGTTCATGTCGTTCCTAAATGAGCTTTTATCTCTCTCCCCTCACCACAAATCAGATTCTTCTGAGGAGTTCCTAGTACATTATCCTTTCCCCTGTGAAATTACCTTAACAAGCTCCAGCTGTTTTTATTCTCAGAAGTTTTACTCCCTGATATACAGCTGCCTACCCCCTTCGTAAGTGCAGGTCCTCAATGAGCTTTTTTCTCTCTTCCCTCACCACAATCCAGATTCTTTTGGGGAGTTACCAGTACAGTAACCATACCAGGAAGTACTTAATTTATTAAGCTACTGCTTTTCTTAATCTCAGTGGAGATATTTACTGATAAACAGCTACCTACGCAGTATGTTCATGTCGTTCCTAAATGAGCTTTTATCTCTCTCCCCTCACCACAAATTAGATTGTTCTGAGGAGTTGCCAGTACATTATCCTTTCCCCTGTGTAATTACCTTCACAAGCTCCAGCTGTTTTTATTCTCAGAAGGTTTACTCCCTGATATACAGCTGCCTACCCCCTTCTTAAGTGCAGGTCCTAAATGAGCTTTTTTCTCTGTTCCCTCACCACAATCCAGATTCTTTTGGGAAGTTACCAGTACAGTAACCATACCAGGAAGTACTTAATTTATTAAGCTACTGCTTTTCTTAATCTCAGTGGAGATATTTACTGATAAACAGCTACATACGCAGCATGTTCATGTCGTTCCTAATTGAGCTTTTATCTCTCTCCCCACACCACAAATTAGATTCTTCTGAGGAGTTCCCAGTACATTATCCTTTCCCCTGTGTAATTACCTTAACAAGATCCAGCTGTTTTTATTCTCAGAAGGTTTACTCCCTGATATACAGCTGCCTACCCCCTTCGTAAGTGCAGGTCCTAAATGAGCTTTTTTCTCTGTTCCCTCACCTCAATCCAGATTTTTTTTGGGAGTTACCAGTACAGTAACCATACCAGGAAGTACTTAATTTATTAAGCTACTGCTTTTCTTAATCTCAGTGGAGATATTTACTGATAAACAGCTACCTACGCAGCATGTTCATGTCGTTCCTAAATGAGCTTTTATCTCTCTCCCCTCACCACAAATCAGATTCTTCTGAGGAGTTCCCAGTACATTATCCTTTCCCCTGTGTAATTACCTTAACAAGCTCCAGCTGTTTTTATTCTCAGAAGGTTTACTCCCTATTATACAGCTGCCTACCCCCTTCGCAAGTGCACGTCGTAAATGAGCTTTTTTCTCTGTTCCCTCACCACAATCCAGATTCTTTTGGGGAGTTACCAATACAGTAACCATACCAGGAAGTACTTAATTTATTAAGCTACTGCTTTTCTTAATCTCAGTGGAGATATTTACTGATCAACAGCTACATACGCAGCATGTTCATGTCGTTCCTAAATGAGCTTTTATCTCTCTCCCCTCACCACAAATCAGATTCCTCTGAGGAGTTACCAGTACAATATCCTTTCCCCTGTGTAATTACCTGAACAAGCTCCAGCTGTTTTTATTCTCAGAAGGTTTACACCCTGATATACAGCTGCCTACCCCCTTCGTAAGTGCAGGTCCTAAATGAGCTTTTTTCTCTCTTCCCTCACCACAATCCAGTTTCTTTTGCGGAGTTACCAGTACAGTAACCAAACTAGGAAGTACTAAATTTATTAAGCTACTGCTTTTCTTAATCTCAATGGAGATATTTACTGATAAACAGCTACCTACGCAGCATGTTCATGTCATTCCTAATTGAGCTTTTATCTCTCTCCCCTCACCACAAATCAGATTCTTCTGAGGAGTTCCCAGTACGTTATCCTTTCCCCTGTGTAATTACCTTAACAAGCTCCAGCTGTTTTTATTCTCAGAAGGTTTACTCCCTGATATACTGCTGCCTACCCCCTTCGTAAGTGCAGTTCCTAAATGAGTTTTTTTCTCTGTTCCCTCACCACAATCAAGATTCTTTTGGGGAGTTACCAGTAGAGTAACCATAGCAGGAAGTACTTAATTTATTAAGCTACTGCTTTTCTTAATCTCAGTGGAGATATTTACTGATAAACAGCTACCTACGCAGCATGTTCATGTCGTTCCTAAATGAGCTTTTATCTCTCTCCCCTCACCACAAATCAGATTCCTCTGAGGAGTTACCAGTACAATATCCTTTCCCCTGTGTAATTACCTGAACAAGCTCCAGCTGTTTTTATTCTCAGAAGGTTTACACCCTGATATACAGCTGCCTACCCGCTTCGTAAGTGCAGGTCCTAAATGATCTTTTTTCTCTGTCCCCTCACCACAATCCAGATACATTTGTGGAGTTACCAGTACAGTAATCATACCAGGAAGTACTTAATTTATTAAGCTACTGCTTTTCTTAATCTCAGTGGAGATATTTACTGATAAACAGCTACCTACGCAGCATGTTCATGTCGTTCCTAAATGAGCTTTTATCTCTCTCCCCTCACCACAAATCAGATTCTTCTGAGGAGTTCCCAGTACATTATCCTTTCCCCTGTGTAATTTCCTTAACAAGCTCCAGCTGTTTTTATTCTCAGAAGGTTTACTCCCTGATATACAGCTGCCTACCCCCTTCTTAAGTGCAGGTCCTAAATGAGCTTTTTTCTCTGTTCCCTCACCACAATCCAGATTCTTTTGGGAAGTTACCAGTACAGTAACCATACCAGGAAGTACTTAATTTATTAAGCTACTGCTTTTCTTAATCTCAGTGGAGATATTTACTGATAAACAGCTACATACGCAGCATGTTCATGTCGTTCCTAATTGAGCTTTTATCTCTCTCCCCACACCACAAATTAGATTCTTCTGAGGAGTTCCCAGTACATTATCCTTTCCCCTGTGTAATTACCTTAACAAGATCCAGCTGTTTTTATTCTCAGAAGTTTTACTCCCTGATATACAGCTGCCTACCCCCTTCGTAAGTGCAGGTCCTAAATGAGCTTTTTTCTCTGTTCCCTCACCTCAATCCAGATTTTTTTGGGGAGTTACCAGTACAGTAACCATACCAGGAAGTACTTAATTTATTAAGCTACTGCTTTTCTTAATCTCAGTGGAGATATTTACTGATAAACAGCTACCTACGCAGCATGTTCATGTCGTTCCTAAATGAGCTTTTATCTCTCTCCCCTCACCACAAATCAGGTTCTTCTGAGGAGTTTCCAGTACATTATCCTTTCCCCTGTGTAATTACCTTAACAAGCTCCAGCTGTTTTTATTCTCAGAAGGTTTACTCCCTGATATACAGCTGCCTACCCCCTTCGTAAGTGCAGGTCCTAAATGAGCTTTTTTCTCTGTTCCCTCACTACAATCCAGATTCTTTTGGGGAGTTACCAGTACAGTAACCATACCAGGAAGTAATTAATTTATTGAGCTACTGCTTTTCGGAATCTCAGTGGAGATATTTACTGATAAACAGCTACGTACGCAGCATGTTCATGTCGTTCTTAATGAACTTTTTTCTCTCTCCCCTCACCACAAATTAGATTCTTCTGAGGAGTTCCCAGTACATTATCCTTTCCCCTGTGTAATTACCTTAACAAGATCCAGCTGTTTTTATTCTCAGAAGTTTTACTCCCTGATATACAGCTGCCTACCCCCTTCGTAAGTGCAGGTCCTAAATGAGCTTTTTTCTCTGTTCCCTCACCTCAATCCAGATTTTTTTGGGGAGTTACCAGTACAGTAACCATACCAGGAAGTACTTAATTTATTAAGCTACTGCTTTTCTTAATCTCAGTGGAGATATTTACTGATAAACAGCTACCTACGCAGCATGTTCATGTCGTTCCTAAATGAGCTTTTATCTCTCTCCCCTCACCACAAATCAGATTCTTCTGAGGAGTTTCCAGTACATTATCCTTTCCCCTGTGTAATTACCTTAACAAGCTCCAGCTGTTTTAATTCTCAGAAGGTTTACTCCCTGATATACAGCTGCCTACCCCCTTCGTAAGTGCAGGTCCTAAATGAGCTTTTTTCTCTGTTCCCTCACTACAATCCAGATTCTTTTGGGGAGTTACCAGTACAGAAACCATACCAGGAAGTAATTAATTTATTGAGCTACTGCTTTTCGTAATCTCAGTGGAGATATTTACTGATAAACAGCTACGTACGCAGCATGTTCATGTCGTTCTTAATGAGCTTTTTTCTCTCTCCCCTCACCACAAATCAGATTCTTCTGAGGAGTTCCCAGTACATTATCCTTTCCCCTGTGTAATTACCTTAACAAGCTCCAGCTGTTTTTATTCTCAGAAGGTTTACTCCCTGATATACAGCTGCCTACCCCCTTCGTAAGTGCAGGTCCTAAATGAGCTTTTTTCTCTGTTCCCTCACCACAATCCAGATTCCTTTGGGGAGTTACCAGTACAGTAACCATACCAGGAAGTACTTAATTTATTAAGCTACTGCTTTTCTCAATCTCAGTTGAGATATTTACTGATAAACAGGTACCAACACAGCATGTTCATGTCGTTCTTAAATGAGATTTTTTCTCTCTCCCCTCACCACAAATCAGATTCTTCTGAGGAGTTCCCAGTACATTATCCTTTCCCCTGTGTAATTACCTTAACAAGCTCCAGCTGTGTTTATTCTCAGAAGGTTTACTCCCTGATATACAGCTGCCTTCCCCCTTCGTAAGTGCAGGTCCTAAATGAGCTTTTTCTCTGTTCCCTCAAAACAATCCAGATTCTTTTGGCGAGTTACCAGTACAGTAACCACACCAGGAAGTACTCAATTTATTAAGCTACTGCTTTTCTTAATCTCAGTGGAGATATTTACTGATAAACAGGTACTAACGCAGCATGTTCATGTCGTTCCTAAATGAGCTTTTTTCTCTCTCCCCTCACCACAAATCAGATTCTTCTGAGGAGTTCCCAGTACATTATCCTTTCCCCTGTGTAATGACCTTAACAAGCTCCAGCTGTGTTTATTCTCAGAAGGTTAATCCCTGATATACAGCTGCCTTCCCCCTTCGTAAGTGCAGGTCCTAAATGAGCTTTTTTCTCTGTTCCCTCAAAACAATCCAGATTCTTTTGGGGAGTTACCAGTAGAGTAACCATACCAGGAAGTACTCAATTTATTAAGCTACTGCTTTTCTTAATCTCAGTGGAGATATTTACTGATAAACAGCTACCTACGCAGCATGTTCATGTCATTCCTAAATGAGCTTTTATCTCTCTCCCTCACCACAAATCAGATTCTTCTGAGGAGTTCCCAGTACATTATCCTTTCCCCTGTGTAATTACCTTAACAAGCTCCAGCTGTTTTTATTCTCAGAAGGTTTACTCCCTGATATACAGCTGCCTACCCCCTTCGTAAGTGCAGGTCCTAAATGAGCTTTTTTCTCTGTTCCCTCACCACAATCCAGATTCTTTTGGGGAGTTACCAGTACAGTAACCATACCAGGAAGTACTTAATTTATTAAGCTACTGCTTTTCTTAATCTCACTGGAGATATTTACTGATAAACAGCTACCTATGCAGCATGTTCATGTCGTTCCTAAATGTGCTTTTATCTCTCTCCCCTCACCACAAATCAGATTCTTCTGAGGAGTTCCCAGTACATTATCCTTTCCCCTGTGTAATTACCTTAACAAGCTCCAGCTGTTTTTATTCTCAGAAGGTTTACTCCCTGATATACAGCTGCCTACCCCCTTCGTAAGTGCAGGTCCTAAATGAGCTTTTTTCTCTGTTCCCTCACCACAATCCAGATTCTTTTGGGGAGTTACCAGTACAGTAACCATACCAGGAAGTACTTAATTTATTAAGCTACTGCTTTTCTTAATCTCAGTGGAGATATTTACTGAGAAACAGCTACCTACGCAGCATGTTCATGTCGTTCCTAAATGAGCTTTTATCTCTCTCCCCTCACCACAAATCAGATTCTTCTGAGGAGTTCCTAGTACATTATCCTTTCCCCTGTGAAATTACCTTAACAAGCTCCAGCTGTTTTTATTCTCAGAAGTTTTACTCCCTGATATACAGCTGCCTACCCCCTTCGTAAGTGCAGGTCCTCAATGAGCTTTTTTCTCTCTTCCCTCACCACAATCCAGATTCTTTTGGGGAGTTACCAGTACAGTAACCATACCAGGAAGTACTTAATTTATTAAGCTACTGCTTTTCTTAATCTCAGTGGAGATATTTACTGATAAACAGCTACCTACGCAGTATGTTCATGTCGTTCCTAAATGAGCTTTTATCTCTCTCCCCTCACCACAAATTAGATTGTTCTGAGGAGTTCCCAGTACATTATCCTTTCCCCTGTGTAATTACCTTCACAAGCTCCAGCTGTTTTTATTCTCAGAAGGTTTACTCCCTGATATACAGCTGCCTACCCCCTTCGTAAGTGCAGGTCCTAAATGAGCTTTTTTCTCTGTTCCCTCACCACAATCCAGATTCTTTTGGGAGTTACCAGTACAGTAACCATACCAGGAAGTACTTAATTTATTAAGCTACTGCTTTTCTTAATCTCAGTGGAGATATTTACTGATAAACAGCTACCTACGCAGCATGTTCATGTCGTTCCTAAATGAGCTTTTATCTCTCTCCCCTCACCAAAAATCAGATTCTTCTGAGGAGTTCCTAGTACATTATCCTTTCCCCTGTGTAATTACCTTAACAAGCTCCAGCTGTTTTTATTCTCAGAAGGTGTACTCCCTGATATACAGCTGCATACCCCCTTCGTAAGTGCAGGTCCTAAATGAGCTTTTCTCTCTGTTCCCTCACCACAATCCAGATTCTTTTGGGGAGTTACCAGTACAGTAACCATACCAGGAAGTACTTAATTTATTAAGCTACTGCTTTTCTTAATCTCAGTGGAGATATTTACTGATAAACAGCTACCTACGCAGCATGTACATGTAGTTCCTAAATGAGCTTTTATCTCTCACCCCTCACCACAAATCAGATTCTTCTGAGGAGTTCCCAGTACATTATCCTTTCCCCTGTGTAATTACCTTAACAAGCTCCAGCTGTTTTTATTCTCAGAAGGTTTACTCCCTGATATAGAGCTGCCTACCCCCTTCGCAAGTGCAGATCCTAAATGAGCTTTTTTCTCTGTTCCCTCACCACAATCCAGATTCTTTTGGGGAGTTACCAGTACAGTAACCATACCAGGAAGTACTCAATTTATTAAGCTACTGCTTTTCTTAATCTCAGTGGAGATATTTACTGATAAACAGGTACTAACGCAGCATGTTCATGTCGTTCCTAAATGAGCTTTTATCTCTCTCCCCTCACGACAAATCAGATTCTTCTGAGGAGTTCCGAGGACATTATCCTTTCCCCTGTGTAATTACCTTAACAAGCTCCAGCTGTTTTTATTCTCAGAAGGTTTACTCCCTGATATACAGCTGCCTACCCCCTTCGTAAGTGCAGGTCCTAAATGAGCTTTTTTCTCTGTTCCCTCACAAAAATCCAGATTCTTTTGGGGAGTTACCAGTACAGTAACCATACCAGGAAGTACTTAATTTATTAAGCTACTGCTTTTCTTAATCTCAGTGGAGATATTTACTAATAAGCAGCTACCTACGCAGCATGTTCATGACGTTCCTAAATGAGCTCTTTTCTCTGTTCCCTCACCACAATCCAGATTCTTTTGGGAGTTACCAGTACAGTATCCATACCTGGAAATACTTAATTTATTAAGCTACTGCTTTTCTTAATCTCAGTGGAGATATTTACTGATTATCAGCTACGTATGCAGCATGTTCATGTCGTTCCTAAATGAGCTTTTATCTCTCTCCTCTCACCACGAATCAGATTCTTCTGAGGAGTTCCCAGTACATTATCCTTTCCCCTGTATAATTACCTTAACAAGCTCCAGCTGTTTTTATTCTCAGAAGCGATACTCACTGATATACAGCTGCCTACCCCCTTCGTAAGTGCAGGTCCTAAATGAGCTTTATTCTCTGTACCCTCACCACAATCCCGATTCTTTTGGGGAGTTACTAGTACAGTAACCATACCAGGATGTACTTAATTTATTAAGCTACTGCTTTTCTTATTCTCAGTGGAGATATTTAGTGATAAACCGCTACCTACGCAGCATGTTCATGTCGTTCTTAAATGAGCTTTTATCTCTCTCCCCTCACCACAAATCAGATTCTTCTGAGGAGTTACCAGTACATTATCCTTTCCCCTGTGTAATTACCTTAACAAGCTCCAGCTGTTTTTATTCTCAGAAGGTTTACTCCCTGATATACAGCTGCCTAACCCCTTCGTACGTGCAGGTCCTAAATGAGCTTTTTTCTCTGTTCCCTCACCACAATCCAGATTCTTTTGGGGAGTTACCAGTACAGTAACCATACCAGGAAGTACTTAATTTATTAAGCTACTGCTTTTCTTAATCTCAGTGGAGATATTTACTGATAAACAGCTACCTACGCAGCATGTTCATGTCTTTCCTAAATGAGCTTTTATCTCTCTCCCGTCACCACAAATCAGATTCTTCTGAGGAGTTCCCAGTACATTATCCTTTCCCCTGTGTAATTACCTTAACAAGCTCCAGCTGTTTTTATTCTCAGAAGGTTTACTCCCTGATATACAGCTGCCTACCCCTTCGTAAGTGCAGGTCCTAAATGAGCTTTATTCTCCGTTCCCTCAGCAAATCCAGATTCTTTTGGGGAGTTACCACTACAGTAATCATACCAGGAAGTACCTAACTTATTAAGCTACTGCTTTTCTTAATCTCAGTGGAGATATTTACTGATAAACATCTACCTACGCAGCATGTTCATGTCGTTCCTAAATGAGCTTTTATCTCTCTCCACTCACCACAAATCAGATTCTTCTGAGGAGTTCCCAGTACATTATTCTTTCCCCTGTGTAATTACCTTAACAAGCTCCAGCTTTTTTTATTCTCAGAAGTTTTAATCCCTGATATACAGCTGTCTAACCCCTTCGTATGTGCAGGTCCTAAATGAGCTTTTATCTCTGTTCCCTCACCACAATCCAGATTCTTTTGGGGAATTACCAGTACAGTAACCATACCAGGAAGTACTTAATTTATTAAGCTACTGCTTTTCTTAATCTCAGTGGAGATATTTACTCATAAACAGCTACGTACGCAGCATGTTCATGTCGTTCCTAAATGAGCTTTTATCTCTCTCCCCTCACCACAAATCAGATTCTTCTGAGGAGTTCCCAGTACATTATCCTTTCCCCTTTGTAATTACCTTAACAAGCTCCAGCTTTTTTTATTCTCAGAAGGTTTACTCCCTGATATACAGCTGCTTACCCCCTTCGAATGTGCAGGTCCTAAATGAGCTTTTTTCTCTGTTCCCTCAACACAATCCAGATTCTTTTGGGAGTTACCAGTACAGTAACCATACCAGGAAGTACTTAATTTATTAAGCTACTGCTTTTCTTAATCTCATTGGAGATATTTACTGATAAACAGCGATCTACGCAACATGTTCATGTCGTTCCTAAATGAGCTTTTATCTCTCTCCCCTCACCACAAATCAGATTCTTCTGAGGAGTTCCCAGTACATTATCCTTTCCCCTGTGTAATTACCTTAACAAGCTCCAGCTGTTTTTTTTCTCAGAAGGTTTACTCCGTGATATACAGCTGCCTACCCCTTCGTAAGTGCAGGTCCTAAATGAGCTTTTTTCTCTGTTCCCTCACCACAATCCAGATTCTTTTGGGGAGTTACCAGTACAGTAACCATACCAGGAAGTACTTAATTTATTAGCTACTGCTTTTCTTAATCTCAGTGGAGATATTTACTGATAAACAGCGATCTATGCAGCATGTTCATGTCGTTCCTAAATGAGCTTTTATCTCTCTCCCCTCACCACAAATCTGATTCTTCTGAGGAGTTCCCAGTACATTATCCTTTCCCTGTGTAATTACCTTAACAAGTTCCAGCTGTTTTTATCTCAGAAGGTTTACTCCCTGATATACAGCTGACTACCCCCTTCGTAAGTGCAGTCCTAAATGAGCTTTTTTCTCTGTTCCCTCAGCAAATCCAGATTCTTTTGGGAGTTACCAGTACAGTAACCATACCAGGAAGTACTTAATTTATTAAGCTACTGCTTTTCTTAATCTCAGTGGAGATATTTACTGATAAACAGCTACCTACGCAGCATGTTCATGTCGTTCCTAAATGAGCTTTTATCTCTCTCCCCTCACCACAAATCAGATTCTTCTGAGGAGTTCCCAGTACATTATCCTTTCCCCTGTGTAATTACCTTAACAAGCTCCAGCTGTTTTTACTCTCAGAAGGTTTACTCCCTGATATACAGCTGCCTACCCCCTTCGTAAGTGCAGGTCCTAAATGAGCTTTTTTCTCTGTTCCCTCACCAAAATCCAGATTCTTTTGGGAGTTACAGTACAGTAACCATACCAGGAAGTACTTAATTTATTAAGCTACTGCTTTTCTTAATCTCAGTGGAGATATTTACTGATAAACAGCTACGTACGCAGCATGTTCATGTCGTTCCTAAATGAGCTTTTTCTCTGTTCCCCTCACCACAATCCAGATTCTTTTGGGAGTTACCAGTACAGTATCCTTTCCCCAGGAAGTACCTTAATTAAGCTAGCTTTTCTTAATCTCAGATATTTACTGATAAACAGCTGCTACCCCCTTCGTATGTCAGGTTCCTAAATGAGCTTTTTTCTCTGTTCCCCTCAACCACAATCAGATTCTTCTGAGGAGTTCCCAGTACATTATCCTTTACCTGTGTAAGTACCTTAACAAGCTCCAGCTTTTTTATTCTCAGAATTTATCCCTGATATACAGCTGCCTATCCCCCTTCGTAAGTGCGTTCCTAAATGAGCTTTTTTCTCTGTTCCCTCACCACAATCCAGATTCTTTTGGGGAGTTACCAGTACAGTATCCTTTCCCCTGGAAGTACCTTAATTAATCTACTGTTTTTTTTCTCAGTGGAGATATTTACTGATAAACAGCTACCCCCTTCGTAAGTGCAGGTCCTAAATGAGCTTTTATCTCTCTCCCTCACAAATCAGATTCTTCTGAGGAGTTCCCAGTACATTATCCTTTCCCCTGTGTAATTACCTTAACAAGCTACTGCTGTTTTTATTCTCAGAAGGTTTACTCCCTGATATACAGCTGCCTACCCCCTTCGTAAGTGCAGGTCCTAAATGAGCTTTTTTCTCTGTTCCCTCACCACAATCCAGATTCTTTTGGGGAGTTACCAGTACAGTATCCATACCAGGAAGTACTTAATTTATTAAGCTACTGCTTTTCTTAATCTCATTGGAGATATTTACTGATAAACAGCTACCTATGCAGCATGTTCATGTCGTTCCTAAATGAGCTTTTATCTCTCTCCCCTCACCACAAATCAGATTCTTCTGAGGAGTTCCAGTACATTATCCTTTCCCCTGTGTAATTACCTTAACAAGCTCCAGCTGTTTTTATTCTCAGAAGGTTTACTCCCTGATATACAGCTGCCTACCCCCTTCGTAAGTGCAGGTCCTAAATGAGCTTTTTTCTCTGTTCCCTCACCACAATCCAGATTCTTTTGGGGAGTTACCAGTACAGTAACCATACCAGGAAGTACTTAATTTATTAAGCTACTGCTTTTCTTAATCTCAGTGGAGATATTTACTGATAAACAGCTACCTACGCAGCATGTTCATGTCGTTCCTAAATGAGCTTTTATCTCTCTCCCCTCACCACAAATCAGATTCTTCTGAGGAGTTCCAGTACATTATCCTTTCCCCTGTGTAATTACCTTAACAAGCTCCAGCTGTTTTTACTCTCAGAAAGTTTACTCCCTGATATACAGCTGCCTACCACCCTTCGTAAGTGCAGGTCCTTAATGAGCTTTTTTCTCTGTTCCCTCACCACAATCCAGATTCTTTTGGGGAGTTACCAGTACAGTAACCATACCAGGAAGTACTTAATTTATTAAGCTACTGCTTTTCTTAATCTCAGTAGAGATATTTAATGATAAACAGCTACCTACCCAACATGTTCATGTCGTTCCTAAATGAGCTTATATCTCTCTCCCCTCACCACAAATCAGATTCTTCTGAGGATTTCCCAGTACATTATCCTTTCACTGTGTAATTACCTAACAAGCTCCAGCTGTTTTTATTCTCAGAAGGTTTACTCCCTGATATACAGCTGCCTACCCCCTTCGTAAGTGCAGGTCCTAAATGAGCTTTTTTCTCTGTTCCCTCACCACAATCCAGATGCTTTTGGGGAGTTACCAGTACAGTAACCATACAAGGAAGTACTTAATTTATTAAGCTACTGCTTTTCTTAATCTCAGTGGAGATATTTACTGATAAACAGCTACCTACGCAGCATGTTCATGTCGTTCCTAAATGAGCTTTTATCTCTCTCCCTTCACCACAAATCAGATTCTTCTGAGGAGTTCCCCGTACATTATCCTTTCCCCTGTGTAATTACCTTAACAAGCTCCAGCTGTTTTTATTCTCAGAAGGTTTACTCCCTGATATACAGCTGCCTACCCCCTTCGTAAGTGCAGGTCCTAAATGAGCTTTTCTCTCTGTTCCCTCACCACAATCCAGATTCTTTTCGGGAGTTACCAGTACAGTATCCATAGCAGGAAGTACTTAATTTATTAAGCTACAGCTTTTCTTAATCTCAGTGGAGATATTTACTGATAAGCAGCTAGGTACGCAGCATGTTCATGTCGTTCCTAAATAAGCTTTTATCTCTCTCCCCTCACCACAAATCAGATTCTTCTGAGGCGTTCCCAGTACATTATCCTTTCCCCTGTGTAATTACCTTAACAAGGTCCAGCTGTTTTTATTCTCAGAAGGTTTACTCCCTGATATACAGCTGCTACCCCCTTCGTAAGTGCAGGTCCTAAATGAGCTTTTTTCTCTGTTCCATCACCACAATCCAGATTCTTTTGGGGAGTTACCAGTAGAGTAACCATACCAGGAAGTACTTAATTTATTAAGCTACTGCTTTTCTTAATCTCAGTTTGGACATTTCCTGATAAACAGCTACCTACGCAGCATGTTCATGTCGTTCCTAAATGAGCTTTTATCTCTCTCCCTTCACCACAAATCAGATTCTTGTGAGGAGTTCCCCGTACATTATCCCTTCCCTGTGTAATTACCTTAACAAGCTCCAGCTGTTTTTATTCTCACAAGGTTTGCTCCCTGATATACAGCTGCCTACCCCCTTCGTAAGTGCAGGTCCTAAATGAGCTTTATTCTCTGTTCCCTCACCACAATCCAGATTCTTTTGGGGAGTTACCAGTACAGTAACCATACCAGGAAGTACTTAATTTATTAAGCTACTGCTTTTCTTAATCTCAGTGGAGATATTTAGTGATTAACAGTTACCTACGCAGCAGGTTCATGTCGTTCCTAAATGAGCTTTTATCTCTCTCCCCTCACACAAATCAGATTCTTCTGAGGCGTTCCCAGTACAATATCCTTTCCCCTGTGTAATTACCTTAACAAGCTCCAGCTGTTTTATTCTCAGAAGGTTTACTCCCTGATATACAGTTGCCTACCCCCTTCGTAAGTGCAGGTCCTAAATGAGCTTTTTTCTCTGTTCCCTCACAAAAATCCAGATTCTTTTGGGGAGTTACCACTACAGTAAACATACCAGGAAGTACTTAATTTATTAAGCTACTGCTTTTCTTAATCTCAGTGGAGATATTTACTGCTAAACAGCTACCTATGCAGCATGTTCATGTCGTTCCTAAATGAGCTTTTTTCTCTGTTACCTCACCACAATCCAGATTCTTTTGGGAGTTACCAGTACAGTATCCATACCAGGAAGCACTTAATTTATTAAGCTACTGCTTTTCTTAATCTCAGTGGAGATATTTATTGATAAACAGCTACGTATGCAGCATGTTCATGTCGTTCCTAAATGAGCTTTTATCTCTCTCCCCTCACCACAAATCAGATTCTTCAGAGGAGTTCCCAGTACATTATCCTTTCCCCTGTGTAATTACCTTAACAAGCTCCAGTTGTTTTTATTCTCAGAAGCGATACTCCCTGATATACAGCTGCCTACCCCCTTCGTAAGTGCAGGTCCTAAATGAGCTTTTTTCTCTGTTCCCTCACCACAATCCAGATTCTTTTGGTGAGTTACCATTACAGTAACCATACCAGGAAGTACTTAATTTATTAAGCTACTGCTTTTCTTAATATCAGTGGAGATATTTACAGATAAACAGCTACCTGCGCAGCATGTTCATGTCGTTCCTAAATGTGCTTTTATCTCTCTCCACTCAGCACAAATCAGATTCTTCTGAGGAGTTACCAGTACATTATCCTTTCCCCTGTGTAATTACCTTAACAAGCTCCAGCTGTTTTTATTCTCAGAAGGTTTACTCCCTGATATACAGCTGCCTAACCCCTTCGTAAGTGCAGGTCCTAAATGAGCTTTTTTCTCTGTTCCCTCACCACAATCCACATTCTTTTGGGGAGTTACCAGTACAGTAACCATACCAGGAAGTACTTAACTTATTAAGCTACTGCTTTTCTTAATCTCAGTGGAGATATTTAGTGATAAACAGTTACCTACGCAGCATGTTCATGTCGTTCCTAAATGAGCTTTTATCTCTCTACCCTCACCACAAATCAGATTCTTCTGAGGAGTTCCCAGTACATTATCCTTTCCCCTGTGTAATTACCTTAACAAGCTCCATCTGTTTTTATTCTCAGAAGGTTTACTCCCTGATATACAGCTGCCTAACCCCTTCGTAAGTGCAGGTCCTAAATGAGCTTTTTTCTCTGTTCCCTCACCACAATCCAGATTCTTTTGGGGAGTTACCAGTACAGTAACCATACAAGGAAGTACTTAATTTATTAAGCTACTGCTTTTCTTAATCTCAGTGGAGATATTTACTGATAAACAGCTACCTACGCAGCATGTTCATGTCGTTCCTAAATGCGCTTTTTTCTCTGTTCCCTCACCACAATCCAGACTCTTTTGGGGAGATACCAGTACAGTAACCATACAAGGAAGTACTTAATTTATTAAGCTACTGCTTTTCTTAATCTCAGTGGAGATATTTACTGATAAACAGCTACCTATGCAGCATGTTCATGTCGTTCCTAAATGAGCTTTTTATCTCTCTCCCCCACCACAAATCAGATACTTCTGAGGAGTTCCCAGTACATTATCCTTTCCCCTGTGTAATTACCTTAACAAGCTCAAGCTTTTTTTATTCTCAGAAGGTTTACTCACTGATATACAACTGCCTACCCCCTTCGTAAGTGCAGGGTCTAAATGAGCTTTTTTCTCTGTTCCCTCACCACAATCCAGATTCATTTTGGAGTTACCAGTACAGTAACCATATCAGGAAGTACTTAATTTATTAAGCTACTGCTTTTCTTAATCTCAGTGGAGATATTTACTGATAAACAGCTACCTAGGCAGCACGTTCATGTCGTTCCTAAATGAGCTTTTATCTCTCTCCCCTCACCACAAATCAGATTCTTCTGAGGAGTTCTCAGTACATTATCCTTTCCCCTGTGTAATTACCTTAACAAGCTCAGGCTGTTTTTATTCTCAGAAGGTTTACTCCCTGATATACACCTGCCTACCCCCTTCGTAAGTGCAGGTCCTAAATGAGCTTTTATCTCAGTTCCCTCACCACAATCCAGATTCATTTGGGGAGTTACCAGTACAGTAATCATACCAGGAAGTACTTAACTTATTAAGCTACTGCTTTCTTAATCTCAGTGGAGATATTACTGATAAACAGCTACCTATGCAGCATGTTCATGTCGTTCCTAAATGAGCTTTTATCTCTCTCCCCTCACCACAAATCAGATTCTTCTTAGGAGTTCCCAGTACGTTATCCTTTCCCCTGTGTAATTACCTTAACAAGCTCCAGCTGCTTTTATTTCAGAAGGTTTAGTCCCTGATATACAACTGCCTTCCCCCTTCGTAAGTGCAGGTCCTAAATGAGCTTTTTTCTCTGTTCCCTCACCACAATCCAGATTCTTTTGGGGAGTTACCAGTACAGAAACCATACCAGGAAGTACTTAATTTATTAAGCTACTGCTTTTCTTAATCTCAGTGGAGATATTTACTGATAAACAGCTACCTACGCAGCATATACATGTCGTTCCTAAATGTGCTTTTTTCTCTGTTCCTTCACCACAATCCAGATGCTTTTGGGGAGTTAACTCTACCTACTAAACATAACTCTAGCACAGACCATGTGACTGAGCTCCTAGTGAGAAATGTCAGGCCCTAATCTTATAGAAAAGAAGAAAACTGGATAGAAGAAGAAGCCAGGTAACGTCCCTGAATGCATGGCCTGCCTCTGTGGACAACGGTCTTGCCTTTTAGCTCTATCTTGCCTTTAAGCATGCTCAGGTCTATTTCTTATAAAACCAGAAAGTCTAAGTCGATAGATACTTTTCAGTTATCGTCTCACTCGACATTTTTAGAATACTCTTGGCTACACTTCTGCTGTGGCTTCTGTTAGTTTACCTTCTTATGTACTCCCCTCCTCCAAGTCCCACAGTTATTAGGAGGTGTGGGCCTTCAGGAGGTGGGGCCTAGTGGAAGGAAGTGACGTGTTGGGGCGTGGCCTGGCAGGGCAAGTGAGACCCTGACTCTTTCTCTTTTCTACCTTTGCTTTTGGGCCCCCATGAGATGAGCAGCTCTGTTCCCACCATGAGGTCTGCCTCATCACAGGCCCAAAAGCGATGGAGCCCAACTGACTATGGACAGAAATCTCTGAAACCACCAGCCAAAATAAACCTCTCCTCATTTTAAATTGTTTATCTCAGGTGTTTTGTTGCAGTGACAGGAGGCCAAATAACTAGCACAGCTTCCAACGTAACATCCATTTTTTTGTTTTTGTTTGTTTTGGCAATACTGGATTTGCTCCACTGGTACTCTACCACTTGAGCCATTCTTCCAGTCCAGCTTTTGCTGGACTGGAAATTTGAAATTGAGTGTGGCAGACTTTGCTGCCCTGGCAGGATTCCAACTGTATTCCTCAGGTCTCGGCCTGAATAGCTGGAGCCACTGGGCTTGTTTTTGTTGTTGTAGTTGAAAGAGGGCCTTACTAGGTGTCCCAGGTTGGTCTCAAACTTGTGATCCTCCTCCCTCCGCTCCTAAGTGGTGAGTACCACAATTAGCTCCGTGATGCAATTATCCCAAGTCCCCTGCTACAAGCACTGCTTGCTTTTTCTCTGCCTTATTTGTTTCTTTTCTCTTGCCTAAGCATGACCTAAGCATTGGACCTGGGCCCTCTTCCCTCTGCATACTCTCCTCTCTCTGGATCAGCAGGTCTCAGCCATGGATCCTCTAGCCTCTCTCCAGTGGACTGTATAACTGCACATGGGGGGAAAGCCAGATTTTCCTTATGTATTTCAACCAGGTCAGCATCTCACAGTAGATCTGAAGCAGAACCTAATGTGAGAGTCTAAATCTTCCTTTAAAACCTAGAAACAGAAAAACAGACAGCTCTTCGCTGGAAACATTTTATGTTTGGGAAACTGGTTGGTTTTTGTTGTTGTTTTTCACTAAGATGTTAGAATGGGTTTGTTATGATTTTATGTTAGTATGTATTCATTTTTTTCGGTAATAATTTCTCATATAGTAAATTAGGACTTCTTACCCACGAAACTGCTGTGGGGTCCTCAGT
>NW_025957102.1:0-38490 GCF_023159225.1 Perognathus longimembris pacificus | reverse complement strand
AGCTACTGCTTTTCTTAATCTCAGTGGAGATATTTACTGATAACTGCTACGTACGCAGCATGTTCATGTCGTTCCTATATGAGCTTTTATCTCTCTACCCTCACCACAAATCAGATTCTTCTGAGGAGTTCCCAGTACATTATCCTTTCCACTGTGTAATTACCTTAACAAGCACCAGATGTTTTTATTCTCAGAAGGTTTACTCCCTGATATACAGCTGCCTACCCCCTTCGAAATTGCAGGTCCTAAATGATCTTTTTTGTCTGTTCCCTCACAACAAACCAGATTCTTTTGGGGAGTTACCAGTACAGTAACCATACCAGGAAGTACTTAATTTATTAAGCTACTGCTTTTCTTAATCTCAGTGGAGATATTTACTGATAAACATCTACATACGCAGCATGTTCATGTCGTTCCTAAATGAGCTTTTATCTCTCTCCCCTCACCACAAATCAGATTCTTCTGCGGAGTTCCCAGTACATTACCTTTCCCCTGTGTAATTACCTTAACAATCTCAGCTGTTTTTATTCTCAGAAGGTTCACTCCCTGATATACAGCTGCCTACCCCCTTAGTAAGTGCAGGTCCTAAATGAGCTTTTTTCTCTGTTCCCTCACGACAATCCAGATTCTTTTGGGGAGTTACCAGTACAGTAACCATACCAGGAAGTACTTAATTTATTATGCTACTGCTTTTCTTAATCTCAGTGGAGATATTTACTGATAAACAGCTACGTATGCAGCATGTTCATGTCGTTCCTAAATGAGCTTTTATCTCTCTCCCCTCACCACAAATCAGATTCTTCTGAGGAGTTCCCAGTACATTATCCTTTCCCCTGTGTAATTACCTTAACAAGCTCCAGCTTTTTTTATTCTCAGAAGGTTTACTCCCTGAAATACTGCTGCCTACCCCCCTTCGTAAGTGTAGGTCCTAAATGAGCTTCTTTCTCTGTTCCCTCACCACAATCCAGATTCTTTTGGGAGTTACCAGTAGAGTAACCATACCAGGAACTACTTAATTTATTAAGCTACTGCTTTTCTTAATCTCAGTGGAGATATTTACTGATAAACAGCTACCTACGCAGCATGCTCATGTCGTTCCGATATGAGCTTTTATCTCTCTCCCCTCACCACAAATCAGATTCTTCTCAGGAGTTCCCAGTACATTATCCTTTCCCCTGTGTAATTAACTTAACAAGCTCCAGCTGTTTTTATTCTCAGAAGGTTTACTCCCTGATATACAGCTGCCTACCTCCTTCGTAAGTGCAGGTCCTAAATGAGCTTTTTTCTCTGTTCCCTCACCACAATCCAGATTCTTTTCGGGAGTTACCAGTACAGTATCCATAGCAGGAAGTACTTAATTTATTACGCTACTGCTTTTCTAAATCTCAGTGTAGATATTTACTGATAGACAGCTATGTATGCAGCATGTTCATGTCGTTCCTAAATGAGCTTTTATCTCTCTACCTTCACCACAAATCAGATTCTTCTGAGGAGTTCCCAGTACATTATCCTTTCCCCTGTGTAATTACCTTAAAAAGCTCCAGCTGTTTTTATTCTCTGAAGGTTTACTCCCTGATATACAGCTGGCTACCCCCTTCGTAATTGCAGGTACTAAATGAGCTTTTTTCTCTGTTCCCTCACCACAATCCAGATTCTTTTGGGGAGTTACCAGTACAGTAACCATACCAGAAATTACTTAATTTATTAAGCTACTGCTTTTCTTAATCTCAGTGGAGATATTTACTGATAAACTGCTACGTACGCAACATGTTCATGTCGTTCCTATATGAGCTTTTATCTCTCTACCCTCACCACAAATCAGATTCTTCTGAGGAGTTCCCAGTACATTATCCTTTCCACTGTGTAATTACCTTAACAAGCACCAGATGTTTTTATTCTCAGAAAGTTTACTCCCTGATATACAGCTGCCTACCCCATTCGAAATTGCAGGTCCTAAATGAACTTTTTTCTCTGTTCCCTCACAACAAACCAGATTCTTTTGGGGAGTTACCAGTACAGTAACCATACCAGGAAGTACTTAATTTATTAAGCTACTGCTTTTCTTAATCTCAGTGGAGATATTTACTGATAAACATCTACATACGCAGCATGTTCATGTCGTTCCTAAATGAGCTTTTATCTCTCTCCCTCACCACAAATCAGATTCTTCTGCGGAGTTCCCAGTACATTACCTTTCCCTGTATAATTACCTTAACAATCTCCAGCTGTTTTTATTCTCAGAAGGTTCACTCCCTGATATACAGCTGCCTACCCCCTTCGTAAGTGCAGGTCCTAAATGAGCTTTTTTCTCTGTTCCCTCACGACAATCCAGATTCTTTTGGGGAGTTACCAGTACAGTAACCATACCAGGAAGTACTTAATTTATTAAGCTACTGCTTTTCTTAATCTCAGTGGAGATATTTACTGATAAACAGCTACGTATGCAGCATGTTCATGTCGTTCTAAATGAGCTTTTATCTCTCTCCCCTCACCACAAATCAGATTCTTCTGAGGAGTTCCCAGTACATTATCCTTTCCCCTGTGTAATTACCTTAACAAGCTCCAGCTTTTTTTATACTCAGAAGGTTTACTCCCTGATATACTGCTGCCTACCCCCTTCGTAAGTGTAGGTCCTAAATGAGCTTCTTTCTCTGTTCCCTCACCACAATCCAGATTCTTTTGGGAGTTACCAGTAGAGTAACCCATACCAGGAACTACTTAATTTATTAAGCTACTGCTTTTCTTAATCTCAGTGGAGATATTTACTGATAAACAGCTACCTACGCAGCATGCTCATGTCGTTCCGATATGAGCTTTTATCTCTCTCCCCCTCACCACAAATCAGATTCTTCTCAGGAGTTCCAGTACATTATCCTTTCCCCTGTGTAATTACCTTAACATGCTCCAGCTGTTTTTATTCTCAGAAGGTTTACTCCCTGATATACAACTGCCTACACCCTTCGTAAGTGCAGGTCCTAAATGAGCTTTTTTATCTGTTCCCTCACCACAATCCAGATTCTTTTGGGGAGATTCCAGTACAGTAACCATACCAGGAAGTACTTAATTTATTAAGGTACTGCTTTTCTTAATCTCAGTGGAGATATTTACTGATAAACAGCTACCTACGCAGCATGTTCATGTCGTTCCTAAATGAGCTTTTATCTCTCTCCCCTCACCACAAATCAGATTCTACTGGGAGTTCCCAGTACATTATCCTTTCCCCTGTGTGCTTACCTTAACAAGCTCCAGCTGTTTTTATTCTTAGAAGGTTTACTCCCTGATATACAGCTGCCTACCCCCTTCGTAAGTGCAGGTCCTAATGAGCTTTTTTCTCTGTTCCCTCACCACAATCCAGATTATTTTGGGGAGTTACCAGTACAGTAACCATACCAGGAAGTACTTAATTTATTAAGCTACTGCTATTCTTAATCTCAGTGGAGATATTTACTGATAAACAGCACCTACGCAGCATGTTCATGTCGTTCCTAATTGAGCTTTTATCTCTCTCCCCTCACCACAAATCAGATTCTTCTGAGGAGTTCCCAGTACACTATCCTTTCCCCTGTGTAATTAACTTAACAAGCTCCAGCTGTTTTTATTCTCAGAAGGTTTACTCCCTGATATACAGCTGCCTACCTCCTTCGTAAGTGCAGGTCCTAAATGAGCTTTTTTCTCTGTTCCCTCACCACAATCCAGATTCTTTTCGGGAGTTACCAGTACAGTATCCATAGCAGGAAGTACTTAATTTATTACGCTACTGCTTTTCTAAATCTCAGTGTAGATATTTACTGATAGACAGCTATGTATGCAGCATGTTCATGTCGTTCCTAAATGAGCTTTTATCTCTCTACCTTCACCACAAATCAGATTCTTCTGAGGAGTTCCCAGTACATTATCCTTTCCCCTGTGTAATTACCTTAAAAAGCTCCAGCTGTTTTTATTCTCTGAAGGTTTACTCCCTGATATACAGCTGGCTACCCCCTTCGTAATTGCAGGTACTAAATGAGCTTTTTTCTCTGTTCCCTCACCACAATCCAGATTCTTTTGGGGAGTTACCAGTACAGTAACCATACCAGAAATTACTTAATTTATTAAGCTACTGCTTTTCTTAATCTCAGTGGAGATATTTACTGATAAACTGCTACGTACGCAGCATGTTCATGTCGTTCCTATATGAGCTTTTATCTCTCTACCCTCACCACAAATCAGATTCTTCTGAGGAGTTCCAGTACATTATCCTTTCCACTGTGTAATTACCTTAACAAGCACCAGATGTTGTTATTCTCAGAAGGTTTACTCCCTGATATACAGCTGCCTACCCCCTTCGAATTGCAGGTCCTAAATGATCTTTTTTCTCTGTTCCCTCACAACAAACCAGATTCTTTTGGGGAGTTACCAGTACAGTAACCATACCAGGAAGTACTTAATTTATTAAGCTACTGTTTTCTTAATCTCAGTGGAGATATTTACTGATAAACATCTACATACGCAGCATGTTCATGTCGTTCCTAAATGAGCTTTTATCTCTCTCCCCTCACCACAAATCAGATTCTTCTGCGGAGTTCCCAGTACATTACCTTTTCCCCTGTGTAATTACCTTAACAATCTCCAGCTGTTTTTATTCTCAGAAGGTTCACTCCCTGATATACAGCTGCCTACCCCCTTCGTAAGTGCAGGTCCTAAATGAGCTTTTTTATCTGTTCCCTCACGACAATCCAGATTCTTTTGGGGAGTTACCAGTACAGTAACCATACCAGGAAGTACTTAATTTATTAAGCTACTGCTTTTCTTAATCTCAGTGGAGATATTTACTGATAAACAGCTACGTATGCAGCATGTTCATGTCGTTCCTAAATGAGCTTTTATCTCTCTCCCCTCACCACAAATCAGATTCTTCTGAGGAGTTCCCAGTACATTATCCTTTCCCCTGTGTAATTACCTTAACAAGCTCCAGCTTTTTTTATTCTCAGAAGGTTTACTCCCTGATATACTGCTGCCTACCCCCTTCGTAAGTGTAGGTCCTAAATGAGCTTCTTTCTCTGTTCCCTCACCACAATCCAGATTCTTTTGGGAGTTACCAGTAGAGTAACCATACCAGGAACTACTTAATTTATTAAGCTACTGCTTTTCTTATCTCAGTGGAGATATTTACTGATAAACAGCTACCTACGCAGCATGCTCATGTCGTTCCGATATGAGCTTTTATCTCTCTCCCCTCACCACAAATCAGATTCTTCTCAGGAGTTCCCAGTACATTATCCTTTCCCCTGTGTAATTACCTTAACATGCTCCAGCTGTTTTTATTCTCAGAAGGTTTACTCCCTGATATACAACTGCCTACCCCCTTCGTAAGTGCAGGTCCTAAATGAGCTTTTTTCTCTGTTCCCTCACCACAATCCAGATTCTTTTGGGGAGTTACCAGTACAGTAACCATACCAGGAAGTACTTAATTTATTAAGCTACTGCTTTTCTTAATCTCAGTGGAGATATTTACTAATAAACAGCTACGTATGCAGCATGTTCATGTCGTTCTTAAATGAGCTTTTATCTCTCTCCCCTCACCACAAATCAGATTCTTCTGAGGAGTTCCCAGTACATTATCCTTTCCCTGAATAATTACCTTAACAAGCTCCAGCTGTTTTTATTCTCAGAAGGTTTACTCCCTGATATACAGCTGCCTACCCCCTTCGTATGTGCAGGTCCTAAATGAGCTTTTTTATCTGTTCCCTCACCACAATCCAGATTCTTTTGGGAGATTCCAGTACAGTAACCATACCAGGAAGTACTTAATTTATTAAGCTACTGCTTTTCTTAATCTCAGTGGAGATATTTACTGATAAACAGCTACCTACGCAGCATGTTCATGTCGTTCCTAAATGAGCTTTTATCCCTCTCCCCTCACCACAAATCAGATTCTACTGGGGAGTTCCCAGTACATTATCCTTTCCCCTGTGTGCTTACCTTAACAAGCTCCAGCTGTTTTTATTCTTAGAAGGTTTACTCCCTGATATACAGCTGCCTACCCCCTTCGTAAGTGCAGGTCCTAAATGAGCTTTTTCTCTGTTCCCTCACCACAATCCAGATTATTTTGGGGAGTTACCAGTACAGTAACCATACCAGGAAGTACTTAATTTATTAAGCTACTGCTATTCTTAATCTCAGTGGAGATATTTACTGATAAACAGCACCTACGCAGCATGTTCATGTCGTTCCTAATTGAGCTTTTATCTCTCTCCCCTCACCACAAATCAGATTCTTCTGAGGAGTTCCCAGTACACTATCCTTTCCCCTGTGTAATTAACTTAACAAGCTCCAGCTGTTTTTATTCTCAGAAGGTTTACTCCCTGATATACAGCTGCCTACCTCCTTCGTAAGTGCAGGTCCTAAATGAGCTTTTTTCTCTGTTCCCTCACCACAATCCATATTCTTTTCGGGAGTTACCAGTACAGTATCCATAGCAGGAAGTACTTAATTTATTACGCTACTGCTTTTCTAAATCTCAGTGTAGATATTTACTGATAGACAGCTATGTATGCAGCATGTTCATGTCGTTCCTAAATGAGCTTTTATCTCTCTACCTTCACCACAAATCAGATTCTTCTGAGGAGTTCCCAGTACATTATCCTTTCCCCTGTGTAATTACCTTAAAAAGCTCCAGCTGTTTTTATTCTCTGAAGGTTTACTCCCTGATATACAGCTGGCTACCCCCTTCGTAATTGCAGGTACTAAATGAGCTTTTTTCTCTGTTCCCTCACCACAATCCAGATTCTTTTGGGGAGTTACCAGTACAGTAACCATACCAGAAATTACTTAATTTATTAAGCTACTGCTTTTCTTAATCTCAGTGGAGATATTTACTGATAAACTGCTACGTACGCAGCATGTTCATGTCGTTCCTATATGAGCTTTTATCTCTCTACCCTCACCACAAATCAGATTCTTCTGAGGAGTTCCCAGTACATTATCCTTTCCACTGTGTAATTACCTTAACAAGCACCAGATGTTTTTATTCTCAGAAAGTTTACTCCCTGATATACAGCTGCCTACCCCATTCGAAATTGCAGGTCCTAAATGATCTTTTTTCTCTGTTCCCTCACAACAAACCAGATTCTTTTGGGGAGTTACCAGTACAGTAACCATACCAGGAAGTACTTAATTTATTAAGCTACTGCTTTTCTTAATCTCAGTGGAGATATTTACTGATAAACATCTACATACGCAGCATGTTCATGTCGTTCCTAAATGAGCTTTTATCTCTCTCCCCTCACCACAAATCAGATTCTTCTGCGGAGTTCCCAGTACATTACCTTTCCCCTGTGTAATTACCTTAACAATCTCCAGCTGTTTTTATTCTCAGAAGGTTCACTCCCTGATATACAGCTGCCTACCCCCTTCGTAAGTGCAGGTCCTAAATGAGCTTTTTTCTCTGTTCCCTCACGACAATCCAGATTCTTTTGGGGAGTTACCAGTACAGTAACCATACCAGGAAGTACTTAATTTATTAAGCTACTGCTTTTCTTAATCTCAGTGGAGATATTTACTGATAAACAGCTACGTATGCAGCATGTTCATGTCGTTCCTAAATGAGCTTTTATCTCTCTCCCCTCACCACAAATCAGATTCTTCTGAGGAGTTCCCAGTACATTATCCTTTCCCCTGTGTAATTACCTTAACAAGCTCCAGCTTTTTTTATACTCAGAAGGTTTACTCCCTGATATACTGCTGCCTACCCCCTTCGTAAGTGTAGGTCCTAAATGAGCTTCTTTCTCTGTTCCCTCACCACAATCCAGATTCTTTTGGGGAGTTACCAGTAGAGTAACCATACCAGGAACTACTTAATTTATTAAGCTACTGCTTTTCTTAATCTCAGTGGAGATATTTACTGATAAACAGCTACCTACGCAGCATGCTCATGTCGTTCCGATATGAGCTTTTATCTCTCTCCCCTCACCACAAATCAGATTCTTCTCAGGAGTTCCCAGTACATTATCCTTTCCCCTGTGTAATTACCTTAACATGCTCCAGCTGTTTTTATTCTCAGAAGGTTTACTCCCTGATATACAACTGCCTACACCCTTCGTAAGTGCAGGTCCTAAATGAGCTTTTTTATCTGTTCCCTCACCACAATCCAGATTCTTTTGGGGAGATTCCAGTACAGTAACCATACCAGGAAGTACTTAATTTATTAAGGTACTGCTTTTCTTAATCTCAGTGGAGATATTTACTGATAAACAGCTACCTACGCAGCATGTTCATGTCGTTCCTAAATGAGCTTTTATCTCTCTCCCCTCACCACAAATCAGATTCTACTGGGGAGTTCCCAGTACATTATCCTTTCCCCTGTGTGCTTACCTTAACAAGCTCCAGCTGTTTTTATTCTTAGAAGGTTTACTCCCTGATATACAGCTGCCTACCCCCTTCGTAAGTGCAGGTCCTAAATGAGCTTTTTTCTCTGTTCCCTCACCACAATCCAGATTATTTTGGGGAGTTACCAGTACAGTAACCATACCAGGAAGTACTTAATTTATTAAGCTACTGCTATTCTTAATCTCAGTGGAGATATTTACTGATAAACAGCACCTACGCAGCATGTTCATGTCGTTCCTAATTGAGCTTTTATCTCTCTCCCCTCACCACAAATCAGATTCTTCTGAGGAGTTCCCAGTACACTATCCTTTCCCCTGTGTAATTAACTTAACAAGCTCCAGCTGTTTTTATTCTCAGAAGGTTTACTCCCTGATATACAGCTGCCTACCTCCTTCGTAAGTGCAGGTCCTAAATGAGCTTTTTTCTCTGTTCCCTCACCACAATCCAGATTCTTTTCGGGAGTTACCAGTACAGTATCCATAGCAGGAAGTACTTAATTTATTACGCTACTGCTTTTCTAAATCTCAGTGTAGATATTTACTGATAGACAGCTATGTATGCAGCATGTTCATGTCGTTCCTAAATGAGCTTTTATCTCTCTACCTTCACCACAAATCAGATTCTTCTGAGGAGTTCCCAGTACATTATCCTTTCCCCTGTGTAATTACCTTAAAAAGCTCCAGCTGTTTTTATTCTCTGAAGGTTTACTCCCTGATATACAGCTGGCTACCCCCTTCGTAATTGCAGGTACTAAATGAGCTTTTTTCTCTGTTCCCTCACCACAATCCAGATTCTTTTGGGGAGTTACCAGTACAGTAACCATACCAGAAATTACTTAATTTATTAAGCTACTGCTTTTCTTAATCTCAGTGGAGATATTTACTGATAAACTGCTACGTACGCAGCATGTTCATGTCGTTCCTATATGAGCTTTTATCTCTCTACCCTCACCACAAATCAGATTCTTCTGAGGAGTTCCCAGTACATTATCCTTTCCACTGTGTAATTACCTTAACAAGCACCAGATGTTGTTATTCTCAGAAGGTTTACTCCCTGATATACAGCTGCCTACCCCCCTCGAAATTGCAGGTCCTAAATGATCTTTTTTCTCTGTTCCCTCACAACAAACCAGATTCTTTTGGGGAGTTACCAGTACAGTAACCATACCAGGAAGTACTTAATTTATTAAGCTACTGTTTTCTTAATCTCAGTGGAGATATTTACTGATAAACATCTACATACGCAGCATGTTCATGTCGTTCCTAAATGAGCTTTTATCTCTCTCCCCTCACCACAAATCAGATTCTTCTGCGGAGTTCCCAGTACATTACCTTTCCCCTGTGTAATTACCTTAACAATCTCCAGCTGTTTTTATTCTCAGAAGGTTCACTCCCTGATATACAGCTGCCTACCCCCTTCGTAAGTGCAGGTCCTAAATGAGCTTTTTTATCTGTTCCCTCACGACAATCCAGATTCTTTTGGGGAGTTACCAGTACAGTAACCATACCAGGAAGTACTTAATTTATTAAGCTACTGCTTTTCTTAATCTCAGTGGAGATATTTACTGATAAACAGCTACGTATGCAGCATGTTCATGTCGTTCCTAAATGAGCTTTTATCTCTCTCCCCTCACCACAAATCAGATTCTTCTGAGGAGTTCCCAGTACATTATCCTTTCCCCTGTGTAATTACCTTAACAAGCTCCAGCTTTTTTTATTCTCAGAAGGTTTACTCCCTGATATACTGCTGCCTACCCCCTTCGTAAGTGTAGGTCCTAAATGAGCTTCTTTCTCTGTTCCCTCACCACAATCCAGATTCTTTTGGGGAGTTACCAGTAGAGTAACCATACCAGGAACTACTTAATTTATTAAGCTACTGCTTTTCTTAATCTCAGTGGAGATATTTACTGATAAACAGCTACCTACGCAGCATGCTCATGTCGTTCCGATATGAGCTTTTATCTCTCTCCCCTCACCACAAATCAGATTCTTCTCAGGAGTTCCCAGTACATTATCCTTTCCCCTGTGTAATTACCTTAACATGCTCCAGCTGTTTTTATTCTCAGAAGGTTTACTCCCTGATATACAACTGCCTACCCCCTTCGTAAGTGCAGGTCCTAAATGAGCTTTTTTCTCTGTTCCCTCACCACAATCCAGATTCTTTTGGGGAGTTACCAGTACAGTAACCATACCAGGAAGTACTTAATTTATTAAGCTACTGCTTTTCTTAATCTCAGTGGAGATATTTACTAATAAACAGCTACGTATGCAGCATGTTCATGTCGTTCCTAAATGAGCTTTTATCTCTCTCCCCTCACCACAAATCAGATTCTTCTGAGGAGTTCCCAGTACATTATCCTTTCCCCTGAATAATTACCTTAACAAGCTCCAGCTGTTTTTATTCTCAGAAGGTTTACTCCCTGATATACAGCTGCCTACCCCCTTCGTATGTGCAGGTCCTAAATGAGCTTTTTTATCTGTTCCCTCACCACAATCCAGATTCTTTTGGGGAGATTCCAGTACAGTAACCATACCAGGAAGTACTTAATTTATTAAGCTACTGCTTTTCTTAATCTCAGTGGAGATATTTACTGATAAACAGCTACCTACGCAGCATGTTCATGTCGTTCCTAAATGAGCTTTTATCCCTCTCCCCTCACCACAAATCAGATTCTACTGGGGAGTTCCCAGTACATTATCCTTTCCCCTGTGTGCTTACCTTAACAAGCTCCAGCTGTTTTTATTCTTAGAAGGTTTACTCCCTGATATACAGCTGCCTACCCCCTTCGTAAGTGCAGGTCCTAAATGAGCTTTTTTCTCTGTTCCCTCACCACAATCCAGATTATTTTGGGGAGTTACCAGTACAGTAACCATACCAGGAAGTACTTAATTTATTAAGCTACTGCTATTCTTAATCTCAGTGGAGATATTTACTGATAAACAGCACCTACGCAGCATGTTCATGTCGTTCCTAATTGAGCTTTTATCTCTCTCCCCTCACCACAAATCAGATTCTTCTGAGGAGTTCCCAGTACACTATCCTTTCCCCTGTGTAATTAACTTAACAAGCTCCAGCTGTTTTTATTCTCAGAAGGTTTACTCCCTGATATACAGCTGCCTACCTCCTTCGTAAGTGCAGGTCCTAAATGAGCTTTTTTCTCTGTTCCCTCACCACAATCCATATTCTTTTCGGGAGTTACCAGTACAGTATCCATAGCAGGAAGTACTTAATTTATTACGCTACTGCTTTTCTAAATCTCAGTGTAGATATTTACTGATAGACAGCTATGTATGCAGCATGTTCATGTCGTTCCTAAATGAGCTTTTATCTCTCTACCTTCACCACAAATCAGATTCTTCTGAGGAGTTCCCAGTACATTATCCTTTCCCCTGTGTAATTACCTTAAAAAGCTCCAGCTGTTTTTATTCTCTGAAGGTTTACTCCCTGATATACAGCTGGCTACCCCCTTCGTAATTGCAGGTACTAAATGAGTTTTTTCTCTGTTCCCTCACCACAATCCAGATTCTTTTGGGGAGTTACCAGTACAGTAACCATACCAGAAATTACTTAATTTATTAAGCTACTGCTTTTCTTAATCTCAGTGGAGATATTTACTGATAAACTGCTACGTACGCAGCATGTTCATGTCGTTCCTATATGAGCTTTTATCTCTCTACCCTCACCACAAATCAGATTCTTCTGAGGAGTTCCCAGTACATTATCCTTTCCACTGTGTAATTACCTTAACAACCACCAGATGTTTTTATTCTCAGAAGGTTTACTCCCTGATATACAGCTGCCTACCCCCTTCGAAATTGCAGGTCCTAAATGAGCTTTTTTCTCTGTTCCCTCACAACAAACCAGATTCTTTTGGGGAGTTACCAGTACAGTAACCATACCAGGAAGTACTTAATTTATTAAGCTACTGCTTTTCTTAATCTCAGTGGAGATATTTACTGATAAACATCTACATACGCAGCATGTTCATGTCGTTCCTAAATGAGCTTTTATCTCTCTCCCCTCACCACAAATCAGATTCTTCTGCGGAGTTCCCAGTACATTACCTTTCCCCTGTGTAATTACCTTAACAATCTCCAGCTGTTTTTATTCTCAGAAGGTTCACTCCCTGATATACAGCTGCCTACCCCCTTCGTAAGTGCAGGTCCTAAATGAGCTTTTTTCTCTGTTCCCTCACGACAATCCAGATTCTTTTGGGGAGTTACCAGTACAGTAACCATACCAGGAAGTACTTAATTTATTAAGCTACTGCTTTTCTTAATCTCAGTGGAGATATTTACTGATAAACAGCTACGTATGCAGCATGTTCATGTCGTTCCTAAATGAGCTTTTATCTCTCTCCCCTCACCACAAATCAGATTCTTCTGAGGAGTTCCCAGTACATTATCCTTTCCCCTGTGTAATTACCTTAACAAGCTCCAGCTTTTTTTATTCTCAGAAGGTTTACTCCCTGATATACTGCTGCCTACCCCCTTCGTAAGTGTAGGTCCTAAATGAGCTTCTTTCTCTGTTCCCTCACCACAATCCAGATTCTTTTGGGGAGTTACCAGTAGAGTAACCATACCAGGAACTACTTAATTTATTAAGCTACTGCTTTTCTTAATCTCAGTGGAGATATTTACTGATAAACAGCTACCTACGCAGCATGCTCATGTCGTTCCGATATGAGCTTTTATCTCTCTCCCCTCACCACAAATCAGATTCTTCTCAGGAGTTCCCAGTACATTATCCTTTCCCCTGTGTAATTACCTTAACATGCTCCAGCTGTTTTTATTCTCAGAAGGTTTACTCCCTGATATACAACTGCCTACCCCCTTCGTAAGTGCAGGTCCTAAATGAGCTTTTTTCTCTGTTCCCTCACCACAATCCAGATTCTTTTGGGGAGTTACCAGTACAGTAACCATACCAGGAAGTACTTAATTTATTAAGCTACTGCTTTTCTTAATCTCAGTGGAGATATTTACTGATAAACAGCTACCAACGCAGCATGTTCATGTCGTTCCTAAATGAGCTTTTATCTCTCTCCCCTCACCACAAATCAGATTCTTTTGAGGAGTTCCCAGTACATTATCCTTTCCCCTGAGTAATTACCTTAACAAGCTCCAGCTGTTTTTATTCTCAGAAGGTTTACTCCCTGATATACAGCTGCCTACCCCCTTCGTATGTGCAGGTCCTAAATGAGCTTTTTTATCTGTTCCCTCACCACAATCCAGATTCTTTTGGGGAGATTCCAGTTCAGTAACCATACCAGGAAGTACTTAATTTATTAAGCTACTGCTTTTCTTAATCTCAGTGGAGATATTTACTGATAAACAGCTACCAACGCAGCATGTTCATGTCGTTCCTAAATGAGCTTTTATCTCTCTCCCCTCACCACAAATCAGATTCTTCTGAGGAGTTCCCAGTACATTATGCTTTCCCCTGTGTAATTACCTTAACAAGCTCCAGCTGTTTTTATTCTCAGAAGGTTCACTCCCTGATATACAGCTGCCTACGCCCTTCGTAAGGGCAGGTCCTAAATGAGCTTTTTTCTCTGTTCCGTCACCACAATCCAGATTCTTTTGGGGAGTTACCAGTACAGTAACCATACCAGGAAGTACTTAATTTATTAAGCTACTGCTATTCTTAATCTCAGTGGAGATATTTACTGATAAACAGCTACCTACGCAGCATGTTCATGTCGTTCCTAAATGAGCTTTTTTCTCTCTCCCCTCACCAAAAATCAGATTCTTTTGAGGAGTTCCCAGTACATTATCCTTTCCCCTGTGTAATTACCTTAACAAGCTCCAGCTGTTTTTATTCTCAGAAAGTTTACTCCCTGATATACAGCTGCCTACCCCCTTCGTAAGTGCAGGTCCTAAATGAGCTTTTTTCTCTGTTCCCTCACCACAATCCAGATTCTTTTGGGTAGTTACCAGTACAGTAACCATACCAGGAAGTACTTAATTTATTAAGCTACTGCTTTTCTTAATCTCAGTGGAGATATTTACTGATAAACTGCTACCTACGCAGCATGTTCATGTCGTTCCTAAATGAGCTTTTATCCCTCTCCCCTCACCACAAATCAGATTCTACTGGGGAGTTCCCAGTACATTATCCTTTCCCCTGTGTGCTTACCTTAACAAGCTCCAGCTGTTTTTATTCTTAGAAGGTTTACTCCCTGATATACAGCTGCCTACCCCCTTCGTAAGTGCAGGTCCTAAATGAGCTTTTTTCTCTGTTCCCTCACCACAATCCAGATTATTTTGGGGAGTTACCAGTACAGTAACCATACCAGGAAGTACTTAATTTATTAAGCTACTGCTATTCTTAATCTCAGTGGAGATATTTACTGATAAACAGCACCTACGCAGCATGTTCATGTCGTTCCTAATTGAGCTTTTATCTCTCTCCCCTCACCACAAATCAGATTCTTCTGAGGAGTTCCCAGTACACTATCCTTTCCCCTGTGTAATTAACTTAACAAGCTCCAGCTGTTTTTATTCTCAGAAGGTTTACTCCCTGATATACAGCTGCCTACCTCCTTCGTAAGTGCAGGTCCTAAATGAGCTTTTTTCTCTGTTCCCTCACCACAATCCAGATTCTTTTCGGGAGTTACCAGTACAGTATCCATAGCAGGAAGTACTTAATTTATTACGCTACTGCTTTTCTAAATCTCAGTGTAGATATTTACTGATAGACAGCTATGTATGCAGCATGTTCATGTCGTTCCTAAATGAGCTTTTATCTCTCTACCTTCACCACAAATCAGATTCTTCTGAGGAGTTCCCAGTACATTATCCTTTCCCCTGTGTAATTACCTTAAAAAGCTCCAGCTGTTTTTATTCTCTGAAGGTTTACTCCCTGATATACAGCTGGCTACCCCCTTCGTAATTGCAGGTACTAAATGAGTTTTTTCTCTGTTCCCTCACCACAATCCAGATTCTTTTGGGGAGTTACCAGTACAGTAACCATACCAGAAATTACTTAATTTATTAAGCTACTGCTTTTCTTAATCTCAGTGGAGATATTTACTGATAAACTGCTACGTACGCAGCATGTTCATGTCGTTCCTATATGAGCTTTTATCTCTCTACCCTCACCACAAATCAGATTCTTCTGAGGAGTTCCCAGTACATTATCCTTTCCACTGTGTAATTACCTTAACAAGCACCAGATGTTTTTATTCTCAGAAGGTTTACTCCCTGATATACAGCTGCCTACCCCCTTCGAAATTGCAGGTCCTAAATGAGCTTTTTTCTCTGTTCCCTCACAACAAACCAGATTCTTTTGGGGAGTTACCAGTACAGTAACCATACCAGGAAGTACTTAATTTATTAAGCTACTGCTTTTCTTAATCTCAGTGGAGATATTTACTGATAAACATCTACATACGCAGCATGTTCATGTCGTTCCTAAATGAGCTTTTATCTCTCTCCCCTCACCACAAATCAGATTCTTCTGCGGAGTTCCCAGTACATTACCTTTCCCCTGTGTAATTACCTTAACAATCTCCAGCTGTTTTTATTCTCAGAAGGTTCACTCCCTGATATACAGCTGCCTACCCCCTTCGTAAGTGCAGGTCCTAAATGAGCTTTTTTCTCTGTTCCCTCACGACAATCCAGATTCTTTTGGGGAGTTACCAGTACAGTAACCATACCAGGAAGTACTTAATTTATTAAGCTACTGCTTTTCTTAATCTCAGTGGAGATATTTACTGATAAACAGCTACGTATGCAGCATGTTCATGTCGTTCCTAAATGAGCTTTTATCTCTCTCCCCTCACCACAAATCAGATTCTTCTGAGGAGTTCCCAGTACATTATCCTTTCCCCTGTGTAATTACCTTAACAAGCTCCAGCTTTTTTTATTCTCAGAAGGTTTACTCCCTGATATACTGCTGCCTACCCCCTTCGTAAGTGTAGGTCCTAAATGAGCTTCTTTCTCTGTTCCCTCACCACAATCCAGATTCTTTTGGGGAGTTACCAGTAGAGTAACCATACCAGGAACTACTTAATTTATTAAGCTACTGCTTTTCTTAATCTCAGTGGAGATATTTACTGATAAACAGCTACCTACGCAGAATGCTCATGTCGTTCCGATATGAGCTTTTATCTCTCTCCCCTCACCACAAATCAGATTCTTCTCAGGAGTTCCCAGTACATTATCCTTTCCCCTGTGTAATTACCTTAACATGCTCCAGCTGTTTTTATTCTCGGAAGGTTTACTCCCTGATATACAACTGCCTACCCCCTTCGTAAGTGCAGGTCCTAAATGAGCTTTTTTCTCTGTTCCCTCACCACAATCCAGATTCTTTTGGGGAGTTACCAGTACAGTAACCATACCAGGAAGTACTTAATTTATTAAGCTACTGCTTTTCTTAATCTCAGTGGAGATATTTACTGATAAACAGCTACCAACGCAGCATGTTCATGTCGTTCCTAAATGAGCTTTTATCTCTCTCCCCTCACCACAAATCAGATTCTTCTGAGGAGTTCCCAGTACATTATCCTTTCCCCTGAGTAATTACCTTAACAAGCTCCAGCTGTTTTTATTCTCAGAAGGTTTACTCCCTGATATACAGCTGCCTACCCCCTTCGTATGTGCAGGTCCTAAATGAGCTTTTTTATCTGTTCCCTCACCACAATCCAGATTCTTTTGGGGAGATTCCAGTACAGTAACCATACCAGGAAGTACTTAATTTATTAAGCTACTGCTTTTCTTAATCTCAGTGGAGATATTTACTGATAAACAGCTACCAACGCAGCATGTTCATGTCGTTCCTAAATGAGCTTTTATCTCTCTCCCCTCACCACAAATCAGATTCTTCTGAGGAGTTCCCAGTACATTATGCTTTCCCCTGTGTAATTACCTTAACAAGCTCCAGCTGTTTTTATTCTCAGAAGGTTCACTCCCTGATATACAGCTGCCTACGCCCTTCGTAAGGGCAGGTCCTAAATGAGCTTTTTTCTCTGTTCCGTCACCACAATCCAGATTCTTTTGGGGAGTTACCAGTACAGTAACCATACCAGGAAGTACTTAATTTATTAAGCTACTGCTATTCTTAATCTCAGTGGAGATATTTACTGATAAACAGCTACCTACGCAGCATGTTCATGTCGTTCCTAAATGAGCTTTTTTCTCTCTCCCCTCAAAAAAAATCAGATTCTTTTGAGGAGTTCCCAGTACATTATCCTTTCCCCTGTGTAATTACCTTAACAAGCTCCAGCTGTTTTTATTCTCAGAAAGTTTACTCCCTGATATACAGCTGCCTACCCCCTTCGTAAGTGCAGGTCCTAAATGAGCTTTTTTCTCTGTTCCCTCACCACAATCCAGATACTTTTGGGTAGTTACCAGTACAGTAACCATACCAGGAAGTACTTAATTTATTAAGCTACTGCTTTTCTTAATCTCAGTGGAGATATTTACTGATAAACAGCTACCTACGCAGCATGTTCATGTCGTTCCTAAATGAGTTTTATCTCTCTCCCCTCACCACAAATCAGATTCTTCTGAGGAGTTCCCAGTACATTATCCTTTCCCTTGTGTAATTACCTTAACAAGCTCCAGCTGTTTTTATTCTCAGAAGGTTGACTCCCTGATATACAGCTGCCTACCCTCTTCCTAAGTGCAGGTCCTAAATGAGCTTTTTTCTCTGTTCCCTCAAAACAATCCAGATTCTGTTGGGGAGTTACCAGTACAGTAACCATACCAGGAAGTACTTAATTTATTACGCTACTGCTTTTCTTAATCTCAGTGGAGATATTTACTGATAAACAGCTACCTACGCAGCATGTTCATGTCGTTCCTAAATGAGCTTTTAACTCTCTCCCCTCACCACAAATAAGATTCTTCTGAGGAGTTCCAAGTACATTATCCTTTCCCCTGTGTAATTACCTTAACAAGCTCCAGCTGTTTTTATTCTCAGAAGGTTTACTCCCTGATATACAGCTGCCTACCCCCTTCGTAAGAGCAGTTCGTAAATGAGCTTTTTTCTCTGTTCCCTCCCCACAATCCAGGTTCTTTTGGGGAGGTACCAGTACAGTAAGCATACCAGAAGTACTTAATTTATTAAGCTACTTCCTTTCTTAATCTCGGTGGAGATATTTACTGATAAACAGCTACCTACGCAGCATGTTCATGTCGTTCCTAAATGAGCTTTTATCTCTCTCCCCTCACCACAAATAAGATTCTTCTGAGGAGTTCCCAGTACATTATCCTTTCCCCCGTGTAATCACCTTAAAAAGCTCCAGCTGTTTTTATTCTGAGAAGGTTTACTCCCTGATACACAGCTGCATACCCCCTTCGTAAGTGCAGGTAATAAAGGAGCTTTTTTCTCTGTTCCCTCAAAACAATCCAGATTCTGTTGGGGAGTTACCAGTACAGTAACCATACCAGGAAGTACTTAATTTATTAAGCTACTGCTTTTCTTAATCTCAGTAGAGATATTTACTGATAAACAGCTACCTACGCAGCATGTTCATGTCGTTCCTAAATGAGCTTTTAACTCTCTCCCCTCACCACAAATAAGATTCTTCTGAGGAGTTCCAAGTACATTATCCTTTCCCCTGTGTAATTACCTTAACAAGCTCCAGCTGTTTTTATTCTCAGAAGGTTTACTCCCTGATATACAGCTGCCTACCCCCTTCGTAAGAGCAGTTCGTAAATGAGCTTTTTTCTCTGTTCCCTCCCCACATTCCAGGTTCTTTTGGGGAGGTACCAGTACAGTAAGCATACCAGAAGTACTTAATTTATTAAGCTACTTCCTTTCTTAATCTCGGTGGAGATATTTACTGATAAACAGCTACCTACGCAGCATGTTCATGTCGTTCCTAAATGAGCTTTTATCTCTCTCCCCTCACCACAAATCAGATTCTTCTGAGGAGTTCCCAGTACATTATCCTTTCCCCTGTGTAATTACCTTAAAAAGCTCCAGCTGTTTTTATTCTCAGAAGGTTTACTCCCTGATATACAGCTGCCTACCCCCTTCGTAAGTGCAGGTCCTAAATGAGCTTTTTTCTCTGTTCCCTCACCACAATCCAGATTCTTTTGGGGAGTTACCAGTACAGTAACTATACCAGGGAGGACTTAATTTATTAAGCTACTGCTTTTCTTAATCTCAGTGGAGATATTTACTTATAAACAGCTACGTACGCAGCATGTTCATGTCCTTCCTAAATGAGCTTTTATCTCTCTCCCCTCACCACAAATCAGATTCTTCTGAGGAGTTCCCAGTACATTATCCTTCCCCCTGTGTAATTACCTTAACAAGCTCCAGCTGTTTTTATTCTCAGAAGGTTTACTCCCTGATATACAGCTGCCTACCCCATTCGTAAGTGCAGGTCCTAAATGAGCTTTTTTCTCTGTTCCCTCAACACAATCCAGATTCTTTTGGGGAGTTACCAGTACAGTAACCATACCAGGAAGTACTTAAGTTATTAAGCTACTGCTTTTCTTATTCTCAGGGGAGATATTTACTGATAAACAGCTACCTACGCAGCTTGTTCCTAAATGAGTTTTATCTCCCTCCACTCACCACAAATCAGATTCTTCTGAGGAGTTCCCAGTACATTATCCTTTCCCCTGTGTAATTACCTTAACAAGCTCCAGCTGTTTTTATTCTCAGAAGGTTGACTCCCTGATATACAGCTGCCTACCCTCTTCCTAAGTGCAGGTCCTAAATGAGCTTTTTTCACTGTTCCCTCAAAACAATCCAGATTCTGTTGGGGAGTTACCAGTACAGTAACCATACCAGGAAGTACTTAATTTATTAAGCTACTGCTTTTCTTAATCTCAGTGGAGATATTTACTGATAAACAGCTACCTACGCAGCATGTTCATGTCGTTCCTAAATGAGCTTTTAACTCTCTCACCTCACCACAAATAAGATTCTTCTGAGGAGTTCCAAGTACATTATCCTTTCCCCTGTGTAATTATCTTAACATGCTCCAGCTGTTTTTATTCTCAGAAGGTTTACTCCCTGATATACAGTTGCCTACACCCTTCGTAAGTGCAGTTCGTAAATGAGCTTTTTTCTCTGTTCCCTCACCACAATCCAGATTCTTTTGGGGTGTTACCAGTACAGTAACCATACCAGGAAGTACTTAATTTATTAAGCTCCTGCTTTTCTTAATCTCATTGGAGATATTTACTGATAAACAGCTACCTACGCAGCATGTTCATGTCGTTCCTAAATGAGCTTTTATCTCTCTCCCCTCACCACAAATCAGATTCTTCTGAGGAGTTCCCAGTACATTATCCTTTCCCCTGTGTAATTACCTTAACAAGCTCCAGCTGTTTTTATTCTAAGAAGGTTTACTCCCTGATATACAGCTGCCTACCCCCTTCGTAAGTGCAGGTCCTAAATGAGCTTTTTTCTCTGTTCCCTCACCACAATCCAGATGCTCTTGGGGAATTACCAGTACAGCAACCGTACCAGGAAGTACTTAATTTATTAAGCTACTGCTTTTCTTAATCTAAGTGGAGATATTTCCTGATAAACAGCTACCTACGCAGCATGTTCATGTCGTTCCTAAATGAGCTTTTATCTCTCTCCCGTCACCACAAATCAGATTCTTCTGAGGAGTTCCCAGTACATTATCCTTTCCCCTGTGTAATTACCATAACAAACTCCACCTGTTTTTATTCTCAGAAGGTTTACTCCCTGATATACAGCTGCCTACCCCCTTCGTAACTGCAGGTCCTAAATGAGCTTTTTCACTGTTCCCTCACCACAATCCAGATTATTTGGGGAGTTACCAGTACAGTAACCATACCTGGAAGTACTTAATTTATTAAGCTACTGCTTTTCTTAATCTCAGTGGAGATATTTACTGATAAACAGCTACCTATGCAGCATGTTCATGTCGTTCCTAAATGAGCTTTTATCTCTCTCCCCTCACCACAAATCAGATTCTTCTGAAGAGTTCCCAGTACATTATCCTTTCCCCTGTTTAATTACCTTAACAAGCTCCAGCTGTTTCAATTCTCAGAAGGTACTCCCTGATATACAGCTGCCTACCCCCTTCGTAAGTGCAGGTCCTAAATGAGCTTTTTTCTCTGTTCCCTCACCACAATCCAGGTTCTTTTGGGGAGGTACCAGTACAGTAAGCATACCAGAAATACTTAATTTATTAAGCTACTGCTTTTCTTCATCTCAGGGAGATATTTACTGATAAACAGCTACCTACGCAGCATGTTCATTTCGTTCCTAAATGAGCTTTTATCTCTCTCCCCTCACCACAAATCAGATTCTTCTGAGGAGTTCCCAGTACATTATCCTTTCCCCTGTGTAATTACCTTAACAAGCTCCAGCTGTTTTTATTCTCAGAAGGTTTACTTTCTGATATATAGCTGCCTACCCCCTTCGTAAGTGCAGGTCCTTAGTGAGCTTTTTTCTCTGTTCCCTCACCACAATCCAGATTCTTTTGGGGAGTTACCAGTACAGTAACCATACCAGGAAGTACTTAATTTATTAAGCTACTGCTTTTCTTAATCTCAGTGGAGATATTTACTGATAAACAGCTACCTATGCAGCATGTTCATGTCGTTCCTCAATGAGCTTTTATCTCTCTCCCCTCACCACAAATCAGATTCTTCTGAGGAGTTCCCAGTACATTATCCTTTCCCCTGTTTAATTACCTTAACAAGCTCCAGCTGTTTTTATTCTCAGAAGGTTTACTCACTGATATACAGCTGCCTACCCCCTTCGTAAGTGCAGGTCCTAAATGAGCTTTTTTCTCTGTTCCCTCACCACAATCCAGATTCCTTGGGGACTTATTAGTACAGTAACCATACCAGGAAGTACTTAATTTATTAAGCTACTGCTTTTCTTCATCTCAGGGAGATATTTACTGATAAACAGCTAGCTACGCAGCATGTTCATGTCGTTCCTAAATGAGGTTTTATCTCTCTCCCCTCACCACAAATCAGATTCTTCTGAGGAGTTCCCAGTACATTATCCTTTCCCCTGTGTAATTACCTTAACAAGCTCCAGCTGTTTTTATTCTCAGAAGGTTTACTCCCTGATATACAGCTGCCTACCCCCTTCGTAAGTTCAGTTCCTAAATGAGCTTTTTTCTCTGTTCCCTCACCACAATCCAGAATCTTTTGAGGAGTTATCAGTACAGTAACCATACCAGGAAGTACTTAATTTATTAAGCTACTGCTTTTCTTAATCTCAGGGAGATATTTACTGATAAAGAGCTACCTACGCAGCATGTTCATGTCGTTCCTAAATGAGCTTTTTATCTCTCTCCCCTCACCACAAACCAGATTCTTCTGAGGAGTTCCCAGTACATTATCCTTTCCCCTGTGTAATTACCTTAACAAGCTCCAGCTGTTTTTATTCTCAGAAGGTTTACTCCCTGATATACAGCTGCCTACCCCCTTCATAAGTGCAGGTCCTAAAGGAGCTTTTTTCTCTGTTCCCTCACAACAATCCAGATTCTTTTGGGGAGTTACCAGTACAGTAACCATACAAGGAAGTACTTAATTTATTAAGCTACTGCTTTTCTTAATCTCAGTGGAGATATTTACTGATAAACAGCTACCTACGCAGCATGTTCATGTCGTTCATAAATGAGCTTTTATCTCTCTACCCTCACCACAAATCAGATTCTTCTGAGGAGTTCCCAGTACATTATCCTTTCCCCTGTTTAATTACCTTAACAAGCTCCAGCTGTTTTTATTCCCAGAAGGGATACTCCCTGATATACAGCTGCCTACGCAGCATGTTCATGTCGTTCCTAAATGAGCTTTTATCTCTCTCCCCTCACCACAAATCACATTCTTCTGAGGATTTCCCAGTACATTATCCTTTCCCCTGTGTAATTACCTTAACAAGCTCCAGCTGTTTTTATTCTCAGAAGGTTTACTCCCTGATATACAGCTGCCTACCACCTTCGAAAGTGCAGGTCCTAAATGAGCTTTTTTCTCTGTTCCCTCACCACAATCCAAATGCTTTTGGGGAGTTTCCAGTACAGTAACCATACCAGGAAGTACTTAATTTATTAAGCTACTGCTTTTCTTAATCTCAGTGGAGATATTTACTGATAAACAGCTACCTACGCAGCATGTTCATGTCGTTCCTAAGTGAGTTTTATCTCTCTCCCCTCACCACAACTCAGATTCTTCTGAATAGTACCCAGTACATTATCCTTTCCCCTGTGTAATTACCTTAAAAAGCTCCAGCAGTTTTTATTCTCAGAAGGTTTACTCCCTGATATACTGCTGCCTACCCCCTTCGTAAGTGCAGGTCCTAAATGAGCTTTTTTCTCTGTTCCCTCACCACAATCCAGATTCTTTTGGGGAGTTACCAGTACAGTAACCATACCAGGAAGTAATTAATTCATTAAGCTACTGCTTTTCTTAAACTCAGTGGAGATATTTACTGATAAACAGCGACCTACGCAGCATGTTCATTTCGTTCCTAAATGAGCTTTTATCTCTCTCCCCTCACCACAAATCAGATTCTTCTGAGGAGTTCCCGGTACATTATCCTTTCCCCTGTGTAATTACCTTAACAAGCTCCAGCTGTTTTTATTCTCTGAAGGTTTACACCCTGATATACAGCTGCCTACCCCCTTCATAAGTGCAGGTCCTAAATGAGCTTTTTTCTCTGTTCCCACACCACAATCCAGATTGTTTTGGGGAGGTACCAGTACAGTAACCATACCAGGAAGTACTTAATTTATTAAGCTACTGCTTTTCTTAATCTCAGTGGAGATATTTACTGATAAACAGCTACCTACGCAGCATGTTCATGTCGTTCTTAATGAGGTTTTATCTCTCTCCCCTCACCACAAATCAGATTCTTCGGAGGAGTTCCCAGTACATTATCCTTTCCCCTGTGTAATTACCTTAACAAGCTCCAGCTGTTTTTATTCCCAGAAGGGATACTCCCTGATATTCAGCTGCCTACCCGCTTCGTAAGTGCAGGTCATAAATGAGCTTTTTTCTCTGTTCCCTCACCACAATCCAGATTCTTTTGGGGAGTTACCAGTACAGTAACCATACCAGGAAGTACTTAATCTATTCAGCTACTTCTTTTCTTAATCTCAGTGGAGATATTTACTGATAAACAGCTACCTACGCAGCATGTTCATGTCGTTCCTAAATGAGCTTTTATCTCTCTCCCCTCACCACAAATCAGATTCTTCTGAGGAGTTCCCGGTACATTATCCTTTCCCCTGTGTAATTACCTTAACAAGCTCCAGCTGTTTTTATTCTCAGAGGTTTATTCCTGATATACAGCTGCCTACCTCCTTCATAAGTGCAGGTCCTACATGAGCTTTTTTCTCTGTTCCCTCACCACAATCCAGATTCTTTTGGGGAGTTACCAGTACAGTAACCATACCAGGAAGTACTTAATTTATGAAGCTACTGCTTTTCTTAATCTCAGTGGAGATATTTACTGATAAACAGCTACCTACGCAGCATGTTCATGTCGTTCCTAAATGAGCTTTTTTCTCTCTCCCCTAAACACAAATCAGATTCTTCTGAGAAGTTCCCAGTACAATATCCTTTACCCTGTGTAATTACCTTAACAAGCTCCAGCTGTTTTTATTCTCAGAAGGTTAACTCCCTGATATACAGCTGCCTACCCCCTTCGTAATTGCAGGTCCTAAATGAGCTTTTTTCTCTGTTCCCTCACCACAATCCATATTCTTTGGGGAGTTACCAGTACAGTAACCATACCAGGAAGTACTTAATTTATTCAGGTACTGCTTTTCTTAATCTCAGTGGAGATATTTACTGATAAACAGCTACCTAGGCAGCATGTTCATGTCGTTCCTAAATGAGCTTTTATCCCTCTCCCCTCACCACAAATCAGATTCTACTGAGGAGTTCCCAGTACATTATCCATTCCCCTCTGTACTTACCTTAACAAGCTCCAGCTGTTTTTATTCTCAGAAGGTTTACTCCCTGATATACAGCTGCCTACCCCCTTCGTAAGTGCAGGTCCTAAAAGAGCTTTTTTCTCTGTTCCCTCACCACAATCCAGATTCTTTTGGGGAGTTACCAGTACAGTAACCATACCAGGAAGTACTTAATTTATTAAGCTACTGCTTTTCTTAATCTCAGTGGAGATATTTACTGATAAACAGCTACCTACGCAGCATGTTCATATCGTTCCTAAATGAGCTTTTATCTCTCTCCCCTCACCACAAATCAGATTCTTCTGAGGAGTTCCCAGTACATTATCCTTTTCCCTATGTAATTACCTTAACAAGCTCCAGCTGTTTTTATTCTCAGAAGGTTTACTCCCTGATATACAGCTGCCTACCCCCTTCGTAAGTGCAGGTCTTAAAGGAGCTTTTTTCTCTGTTCCCTCACAACAATCCAGATTCTTTGAGGGAGTTACCAGTACAGTAACCATACCAGGAAGTACTTAATTTATTAAGCTACTGCTTTTCTTAATCTCAGTGGAGATATTTACTGATAAACAGCTACATACGCAGCATGTTCATGTCGTTCCTAAATGAGCTTTTTTCTCTCTACCCTCACCACAAACCAGATTCTTCTGAGGAGTTCCCAGTACATTATCCTTTCCCCTGTTTAATTACCTTAACAAGCTCCAGCTGTTTTTATTCCCAGAAGGGATACTCCCTGATATACAGCTACCTACGCAGCATGTTCATGTCGTTCCTAAATGAGCTTTTATCTCTTTCCCCTCACCACAAATCAGATTCTTCTGAGGAGTTCCCAGTACAATATTCTTTCCCCTGTGTAATTACCTTAACAAGCTCCAGCTGTTTTTATTCTCAGAAGGTTTACTCCCTGATATACAGCTGCCTAACCCCTTCGTAAGTTCAGGTCCTAAAGGAGCTTTTTTCTCTGTTCCCTCAGCACAATCCAGATTCTTTTGGGGAGTTACCAGTACAGTAACCATACCAGGAAGTACTTAATTTATTAAGCTACTGCTTTTCTTAATCTCAGTGCAGATATTTACTGATAAACAGCTACCTACGCAGCATGTTCATGTCGTTCCTAAATGAGCTTTTATCTCTCTCCCCTCACCACAAATCAGATTCTTCTGAGGATTTCCCAGTACATTATCCTTTCCCCTGTGTAATTACCTTAACAAGCTTCAGCTGTTTTTATTCTCAGAAGGTTTACTCCCTGATATACAGCTGCCTACCACCTTCGAAAGTGCAGGTCCTAAATGAGCTTTTTTCTCTGTTCCCTCACCAAAATCCAGATTCTTTTGGGGAGTTTCCAGTACAGTAACCATACCAGGAAGTACTTAATTTATTAAGCTACTGCTTTTTTTAATCTCAGTGGAGATATTTACTGATAAACAGCTAACTACGCAGCATGTTCATGTCGTTCTTAATGAGGTTTTATCTCTCTCCCCTCACCACAAATCAGTTTCTTCTGAGGAGTTCCCAGTACATTATCCTTTCCCCTGTGTAATTACCTTAACAAGCTCCAGCTGTTTTTATTCCCAGAAGGGATACTCCCTGATATTCAGCTGCCTACCCGCTTCGTAAGTGCATGTCCTAAATGAGCATTTTTCTCTGTTCCCTCACCACAATCCAGATTCTTTTGTGGAGTTACCAGTACAGTAACCATACCAGGAAGTACTAATTTATTAAGCTACTGCTTTTCTTAATCTCAGTGGAGATATTTACTGATAAACAGCTACCTACGCAGCATGTTCATATCGTTCCTAAATGAGCTTTTATCTCTCTCCCCTCACCACAAATCAGATTCTTCTGAGGAGTTCCCAGTACATTATCCTTTCCCCTGTGTAATTACCTTAACAAGCTCCAGCTATTTTTATTCTCAGAAGGTTTACTCCCTGATATACAGCTGCCTACCCCATTCGTAAGTGCTGGTCCTAAAGGAGCTTTTTTTTCTGTTCCCTCACAACAATCCAGATTCTTTTGGGGAGTTACCAGTACAGTAACCATACCAGGAAGTAATTAATTTATTAAGCTACTGCTTTTCTTAATCTCAGTGGAGATATTTACTGATAAACAGCTACCTACGCAGCATGTTCATGTCGTTCCTAAATGAGCTTTTATCTCTCTACCCTCACGACAAATCAGATGCTTCTGAGGAGTTCCCAGTACATTATCCTTTCCCCTGTTTAATTACCTTAACAAGCTCCAGCTGTTTTTATTCCCAGAAGGGATACTCCCTGATATACAGCTACCTACGCAGCATGTTCATGTCGTTCCTAAATGAGCTTTTATCTCTCTCCCCTCACCACAAATCAGATTCTTCTGAGGATTTCCCAGTACATTATCCTTTCCCCTGTGTAATTACCTTAACAAGCTCCAGCTGTTTTTATTCTCAGAAGGTTTACTCCCTGATATACAGCTGCCTACCACCTTCGAAAGTGCAGGTCCTAAATCAGCTTTTTTCTCTGTTCCCTCACCACAATCCAGATTCTTTTGGGGAGTTTCCAGTACAGTAACCATACCAGGAAGTACTTAATTTATTAATGTACTGCTTTTCTTAATCTCAGTGGAGATATTTACTGATAAACAGCTACCTAGGCAGCATGTTCATGTCGTTCCTAAATGAGCTTTTATCCCTCTCCCCTCACCACAAATCAGATTCTACTGAGGAGTTCCCAGTACATTATCCTTTCTCCTATGTACTTACCTTAACAAGCTCCAGCTGTTTTTATTCGCAGAAGGTTTACTCCCTGATATACAGCTGCCTACCCCCTTCGTAAGTTCTGGTCCTAAATCAGCTTTTTTCTCTGTTCCCTCACCACAATCCAGATTCTTTTGGGGAGTTACCAGTACAGTAACCATACCAGGAAGTACTTAATTTATTAAGCTACTGCTTTTCTTAATCTCAGTGGAGATATTTACTGATAAACAGCTAACTACGCAGCATGTTCATGTCGTTCTTAATGAGGTTTTATCTCTCTCCCCTCACCACAAATCAGATTCTTCTGAGGAGTTCCCAGTACATTATCCTTTCCCCTGTGTAATTACCTTAACAAGCTCCAGCTGTTTTTATTCCCAGAACGGATACTCCCTGATATTCAGCTGCCTACCCGCTTCGTAAGTGCAGGTCCTAAATGAGCTTTTTTCTCTGTTCCCTCACCACAATCCAGATTATTTTGGGGAGTTACCAGTACAGTAACCATACCAGGAAGTACTTAATTTATTAAGCTACTGCTTTTCTTAATCTCAGTGCAGATATTTACTGATAAACAGCTACCTACGCAGCATGTTCATGTCGTTCCTAAATGAGCTTTTATCTCTCTACCCTCACCACAAATCAGATTCTTCTGAGGAGTTCCCAGTACATTATCCTTTCCCCTGTGTAATTACCCTAACAAGCTCCAGCTGTTTTTATTCCCAGAAGGGATACTCCCTGATATACAGCTGCCTACGCAGCATGTTCATGTCGTTCCTAAATGAGCTTTTATCTCTCTCCCCTCACCACAAATCAGATTCTTCTGAGGATTTCCCAGTACATTATCCTTTCCCCTGTGTAATTACCTTAACAAGCTCCAGCTGTTTTTATTCTCAGAAGGTTTACTCCCTGATATACAGCTGCCTACCCCCTTCGTAAGTGCAGGTCCTAAATGAGCTTTTTTCTCTGTTCCCTCACCACAATCCAGAATCTTTTGGGTAGTTACCAGTACAGTAACCATACCAGGAAGTACTTAATTTAATAAGCTACTGCTTTTCTTAATCTCAGTGGAGATATTTACTGATAAACAGCTACCTACGCAGCATGTTCATGTCGTTCCTAAATGAGTTTTATCTCTCTCCCCTCACCACAAATCAGATTCTTCGGAGGTGTTCCCAGTACATTATCCTTTCCCCTGTGTAATTACCTTAACAAGCTCCAGCTGTTTTTACTCTCAGAAGGTTGACTCCCTGATATACAGCTGCCTACCCCCTTCGTAAGTGAAGGTCTTAAATGAGCTTTTTTCTCTGTTCCCTCACCATAATCCAGATTCTTTTTGGGAGTTACCAGTACAGTAACCATACCATGAAGTACTTAATTTATTAAGCTACTGCTTTTCTTCATCTCAGGGAGATATTTACTGATAAACAGCTACCTACTCAGCATGTTCATGTCGTTCCTAAATGAGCTTTTATCTCTCTCCCCTCACCACAAATCAGATTCTTCTGAGGAGTTCCCAGTACATTATCCTTTCCCCTGTGTAATAACCTTAACAAGCTCCAGCTGTTTTTATTCTCAGAAGGTTTACTCCCTGATATACAGCTGCCTACCCCCTTCGTAAGTGCAGGTCCTAAGTGAGCTTTTTTCTCTGTTCCCTCACGACAATCCAGATTCTTTTGGGGAGTTACCAGTACAGTAACCATACCAGGAAGTACTTAATTTATTAAGCTACTGCTTTTCTTAATCTCAGTGGAGATATTTACTGATAAACAGCTACCTATGCAGCATGTTCATGTCGTTCCTAAATGAGCTTTTATCTCTCCCCCCTCACCACAAATCAGATTGTTCTGAGGAGTTCCCAGTACATTATCCTTTCCCCTGTTTAATTACCTTAACAAGCTCCAGCTGTTTTTATTCTCAGAAGATTTACTCCCTGATATACAGCTGCCTACCCCCTACGTAAGTGCAGGTCCTAAATGAGCTTTTTTCTCTGTTCCCTCACCACAATCCAGGTTCTTTTGGGGAAGTACCAGTACAGCAATCATACCAGAAGTACTTAATTTATTAAGCTACTTCTTTTCTTAATCTCAGTAGAGATATTTACTGATAAACAGCTACCTACGCAGCATGTTCATGTCGTTCCTAAATGAGCTTTTATCTCTCTCCCCTCACCACAAATCAGATTCTTCTGAGGAGTTCCCAGTACATTATCCTTTCCCCTGTGTAATTACCTTAACAAGCTCCAGCTGTTTTTATTCTCAGAAGGTTCACTCCCTGATATACAGCTGCCTACCCCCTTCTTCAGTGCAGGTCCTAAATGAGCTTTTTTCTCTGTTCCCTCACCACAATCCAGATTCTTTTGGGGAGTTACCAGTACAGTTACCATACGAGGAAGTACTTAATTTATTAAGCTACTGCTTTTCTTAATCTCAGTGGAGATATTTACTGATAAACAGCTACCTACGCAGCATGTTCATGTCGTTCCTAAATGAGCTTTTATCTCTCTCCCCTCACCACAACTCAGATTCGTCTGAATAGTACCCAGTACATTATCCTTTCCCCTGTGTAATTACCTTAAAAAGCTCCAGCAGTTTTTATTTTCAGCAGGTTTACTCCCTGATATACTGCTGCCTACCCCCTTCGTAAGTGCAGGTCCTAAATGAACTTTTTTCTCTGTTCCCTCACCACAATCCAGATGCTTTTGGGGAGTTACCAGTAGAGTATCCATACCAGGAAGTACTTAATTTATTAAGCTACTGCTTTTCTTAATCTCAGTGGAGATATTTACTGATAAACAGCTACCTACGCAGCATGTTCATGTCGTTCCTAAATGAGCTTTTATCTCTCTCCCCTCAACACAAATCAGATTCTTCTGAGGAGTTCCCAGTACATTATCCTTTCCCCTGTGTAATTACCTTAACAAGCTCCAGCTGTTTTTATTCCCAGAAGGGATACTCCGTGATATACAACTGCCTACACAGCATGTTCATGTCGTTCCTAAATGAGCTTTTATCTCTCTCCCCTCACCACAAATCAGATTCTTCTGAGGATTTCCCAGTACATTATCCTTTCCCCTGTCTAATTACCTTAACAAGCTCCAGCTCTTTTTATTCTCAGAAGGTTTACTCCCTGATATACAGCTGCCTACCCCCTTCGTAAGTGCAGGTCCTAAATGAGCTTTTCTCTCTGTTCCCTCACCACAATCCAGATTCTTTTGTCGAGTAACCAGTACAGTAACCATACCAGGAAGTACTTAATTTATTAAGCTACTGCTTCTCTTAATCTCAGTGGAGATATTTACTGATAAACAGCTACCTACGCAGCATGTTCATGTCGTTCCTAAATGAGCTTTTATCTCTCTCCCCTCACCACAAATCACATTCTTCTGAGGAGTTCCCAGTACATTATCCTTTCCCCTGTGTAATTACCTTAACAAGCTCCAGCTGTTTTTATTCTCAGAACGTTTACTCCCTGATATACAGCTGCCTACCCCCTTCCTAAGTGCAGGTCCTAAATGAGCTTTTTTCTCTGTTCCCTCACCACAATCCAGATGCTTTTGGGGAGTTTCCAGTACAGTAACCATACCAGGAAGCACTTAATTTATTAAGCTACTGCTTTTCTTAATCTCAGTGGAGATATTTACTGATAAACAGCTACCTACGCAGCATGTTCATGTCGTTCCTAAATGAGCTTTTATCTCTCTCCCCTCACCACAAATCAGATTCTTCTGAGGAGTTCCCGGTACATTATCCTTTCCCCTGTGTAATTACCTTAACAAGCTCCAGCTGTTTTTATTCTCAGAGGTTTATTCCTGATATACAGCTGCCTACCCCCTTCATAAGTGCCGGTCCTAAATGAGCTTTTTTCTCTGTTCCCTCACCACAATCCAGATTCTTTTGGGGAGTTACCAGTACAGTAACCATACCAGGAAGTACTTAGTTTATGAAGCTACTGCTTTTCTTAATCTCAGTGGAGATATTTACTGATAAACAGCTACCTACGCAGCATGTTCATGTCGTTCCTAAATGAGCTTTTATCTCTCTCCCCTCAACACAAATCAGATTCTTCTGAGGAGTTCCCAGTACATTATCTTTTCCCCTGTGTAATTACCTTAACAAGCTCCAGCTGTTTTTATTCCCAGAAGGGATACTCCCTGATATACAGCTGCCTACGCAGCATGTTCATGTCGTTCCTAAATGAGCTTTTATCTCTCTCCCCTCACCACAAATCAGATTCTTCTGAGGATTTCCCAGTACATTATCCTTTCCCCTGTGTAATTACCTTAACAAGCTCCAGCTGTTTTTATTCTCAGAAGGTTTACTCCCTGATATACCGCTGCCTACCCCCTTCGTAAGTGCAGGTCTTAAATGAGCTTTTTTCTCTGTTCCCTCACCACAATCCAGATTCATTTGGGGAGTTACCAGTAAAGTAACCATACCAGGAAGTACTTAATTTATTAAGCTACTGCTTTTCTTAATCTCAGTGGAGATATCTACTGATAAACAGCTACGTATGCAGCATGTTCATGTCGTTCCTAAATGAGCTTTTATCTCTCTCCCCTCACCACAAATCAGATTCTTCTGAGGAGTTCCCAGTACATTATCCTTTCCCCTGTGTTATTACCTTAACAAGCTCCAGCTGTTTTTATTCTCAGAAGGATTACTCTCTGATATACAGCTGCCTACCCCCTTCGTATGTGCAGGTCCTAAATGAGCTTTTTTCTCTGTTCCCTCACCACAATCCAGATTCTTTTGGGGAGTTACCAGTACAGTAACCATACCAGGAAGTACTTAATTTATTAAGCTCCTGCTTTTCTTCATCTCAGTGGAGATATTTACTGATAAACAGCTACGTGCGCAGCATGTTCATGTCGTTCCTAAATGAGCTTTTATCTCTCTCCCCTCACCACAAATCAGATTCTTCTGAGGAGTTCCCAGTACATTAACCTTTCCCCTGTGTAATTACCTTAACAAACTCCAGCTGTTTTTATTCTCAGAAGGTTTACTCCCTGATATTTAGCTGTCTACCCCCTTCGTAAGTGCAGGTCCTAAATGAGCTTTTTTCTCTGTTCCCTCACCACAATCCAGATTCTTTTGGGGAGTTACCAGTACAGTAACCATACCAGGAAGTACTTAATTTATTAAGCTACTGCTTTTCTTAATCTCATTGGAGATATTTACTGATAAACAGCTACCTACGCAGCAGGTTCATGTCGTTCCTTAATGAGCTTTTATCTCTCTCCACTCACCACAAATCACATTCTTCTGAGGAGTTAACAGTACATTATCCTTTCCCCTGTGTAATTACCTTAACAAGCTCCAGCTGTTTTTATTCTCAGAAGGTTTACTCCCTGATATACAGCTGCCTACCCCCTTCGTAAGTGCAGGTCCTAAATGAGCTTTTTTCTCTGTTCCCTCACCACAATCCAGATTCTTTTGGGGAGTTACCAGTACAGTAACCATACCAGGAAGTACTTAATTTATTAAGCTACTGCTTTTCTTAATCTCAGTGGAGATATTTACTGATAAACAGCTACCTACGCAGCATGTTCATGTCGTTCCTAAATGAGCTTTTATCTCTCTCCCGTCACGACAAATCAGATTCTTCTGAGGAGTTCCCAGTATATTATACTTTCCCCTGTGTAATTACCTTAACAAACTCCAGCTGTTTTTATTCTCAGAAGGTTTACTCCCTGATATACAGCTGCCTACCCCCTTCGTAAGTGCAAGTCCTAAATGAGCTTTTTTCTCTGTTCCCTCACCACAATCCAGATTCTTTTGGGGAGTTACCAGTACAGTAACCATACCAGGAAGTACTTAATTTATTAAGGTACTGATTTTCTTAATCTCAGTGGAGATATTTACTGATAAACAGCTACGTATGCAGCATGTTCAGGTCGTTCCTAAATGAGCTTTTATCTCTCTCCCCTCACCACAAATCAGATTCTTCTGAGGAGTTCCCAGTACTTTATCCTTTACCCTGTGTAATTACCTTAACAAGCTCCAGCTGTTTTTATTCTCAGAAGGTTTACTCTCTGGTATACTGCTGCCTACCCCCTTTGTAAGTGCAGGACCTAAATGAGCTTTTTTCTCTGTTCCCTCACCACAATCCAGATTCTTTTGGGGAATTACCAGTAGAGTAACCATACCAGGAAGTACTTAATTTATTAAGCTTCTGCTTTTCTTAATCTCTGTAGAGATATTTACTGATAAACAGCTACCTAGGCGGCATGTTCATGTCGTTCCTAAATGAGCTTTTATCTCTCTCCCCTCACCACAAATCAGATTCTTCTGAGGAGTTCCCAGTACATTATCCTTTCCCCTGTGTAATTACCTTAACAAGCTCCAGCTGTTTTTATTCTCATAAGGTTTACTCCCTGATATACAGCTGCCTAACCCTTCGTAATTGCAGGTCCTAAATGAGCTTTTTTCTCTGTTCCCTCACCACAATCCAGATTCTTTTGGGGAGTTACCAGTACAGTAACCATCCCAGGAAGTACTTAATTTATTAAGCTACTGCTTTTCTTAATCTCAGTGGAGATATTTACTCATAAACAGCTACCTACGCAGCATGTTCATGTCGTTCCTAAATGAGCTTTTATCTCTCTCCCCTCACCACAAATCAGATTCTTCTGAGGAGTTCCCAGTACATTATCCTTTCCCCTGTGTAATTACCTTAATAAGCTCCAGCTGTTTTTATTCTCAGAAGGTTTACTCCCTGATATACACCTGCCTACCCCCTTCGAAAGTGCAGGTCCTAAATGAGCTTTTTTCTCTGTTCCCTCAACACAATCCAGATCCTTTTGGGGAGTTACCAGTACAGTATCCATACCAGCAAGTACTTAATTTATTAAGCTACTGCTTTTCTTAATCTCAGTGGAGATATTTACTGATAAACAGCTACGTATGCAGCATGTTCATGTCGTTCCTAAATGAGCTTTTATCTCTCTCCCCTCACCACAAATCAGATTCTTCTGAGGAGTTCCCAGTACATTATCCGTTCCCCTGTGTAATTACCTTAACAAGCTCCAGCTGTTTTTATTCTCAGAAGGTTTACTCCCTGATATACAGCACCTACACCCTTCGAAAGTGCAGGTCCTAAATGAGCTTTTTTCACTGTTCCCTCACCACATTCCAGATTCTTTTGAGGAGTTACCAGTACAGTATCCATACCAGAAAGTACTTAATTTATTAAGCTACTGCTTTTCTTAATCTCAGTGGAGATATTTGCTGATAAACAGCTACGTATGCAGCATTTTCATGTCGTTCCTAAATGAGCTTTTATCTCTCTCCACTCACCACAAATCAGATTCTTCTGAGGAGTTCCCAGTACATTATCCTTTCCCCTGTGTAATTACCTTAACAAGCTCCAGCTGTTTTTATTCTCAGAAGGTTTATTCCCTGATATACAGCTGCCTACCCCCTCCGTAAGTGCAGGTCGTAAATGAGCTTTTTTCTCTGTTCCCTCACCACAATCCAGATTCTTTTGGGGAGTTACCAGTACAGTAACCATAAGAGGAAGTACTTAATTTATTAAGCTACTGCTTTTCTTAATCTCAGTGGAGATATTTACTGATAAACAGCTACCTACGCAGCATGTTCATTTCGTTCCTAAATGAGCTTTTATCTCTCTCCCTTCACCACAAATCAGATTCTTCTGAGGAGTTCCCCGTACATTATCCTTTCCCCTGTGTAATTACCTTAACAAGCTCCAGCTGTTTTTATTCTCAGAAGGTTTACTCCCTGATATACAGCTGCCTACCCCCTTCGTAAGTGCAGGTCCTAAATGAGCTTTTTTCTCTGTTCCCTCACCACAATCCAGATTCTTTTGGGGAGTTACCAGTACAGTAACCATACCAGGAAGTACTTAATTTATTAAGCTACTGCTTTTCTTAATCTCAGTGGAGATATTTACTGATAAACAGCTACCTACGCATCATGTAAATGTCGTTCCTAAATGAGCTTTTATCTCTCTCCCGTCACCACAAATCAGATTCTTCTGAGGAGTTCCCAGTATGTTATACTTTCCCCTGTGTAATTACCTTAACAAACTCCAGCTGTTTTTATTCTCAGAAGGTTTACTCCCTGATATACAGCTGCCTACCCCCTTCGTAAGTGCAAGTCCTAAATGAGCTTTTTTCTCTGTTCCCTCACCACAATCCAGATTCTTTTGGGGAGTTACCAGTACAGTAACCATACCAGGAAGTACTTAATTTATTAAGGTACTGATTTTCTTAATCTCAGTGGAGATATTTACTGATAAACAGCTACGTATGCAGCATGTTCATGTCGTTCCTAAATGAGCTTTTATCTCTCTCCCCTCACCACAAATCAGATTCTTCTGAGGAGTTCCCAGTACTTTATCCTTTACCCTGTGTAATTACCTTAACAAGCTCCAGCTTTTTTTATTCTCAGAAGGTTTACTCTCTGGTATACTGCTGCCTACCCCCTTTGTAAGTGCAGGACCTAAATGAGCTTTTTTCTCTGTTCCCTCACCACAATCCAGATTCTTTTGGGGAATTACCAGTATAGTAACCATACCAGGAAGTACTTAATTTATTAAGCTTCTGCTTTTCTTAATCTCTGTAGAGGTATTTACTGATAAACAGCTACCTAGGCGGCATGTTCATGTCGTTCCTAAATGAGCTTTTATCTCTCTCCCCTCACCACAAATCAGATTCTTCTGAGGAGTTCCCAGTACTTTATCCTTTCCCCTGTGTAATTACCTTAACAAGCTCCAGCTGTTTTTATTCTCAGAAGGTTTACTCCCTGATATACAGCTGCCTAACCCTTCGTAATTGCAGGTCCTAAATGAGCTTTTTTCTCTGTTCCCTCACCACAATCCAGATTCTTTTGGGGAGTTACCAGTACAGTAACCATCCCAGGAAGTACTTAATTTATTAAGCTACTGCTTTTCTTAATCTCATTGGAGATATTTACTCATAAACAGCTACCTACGCAGCATGTTCATGTCGTTCCTAAATGAGCTTTTATCTCTCTCCCCTCACCACAAATCAGATTCTTCTGAGAAGTTCCCAGTACATTATCCTTTCCCCTGTGTAATTACCTTAACAAGCTCCAGCTGTTTTTATTCTCAGAAGGTTTACTCCCTGATATACACCTGCCTACCCCCTTCGTAAGTGCAGGTCCTAAATGAGCTTTTTTCTCTGTTCCCTCAACACAATCCAGATCCTTTTGGGGAGTTACCAGTACAGTATCCATACCAGCAAGTACTTAATTTATTAAGCTACTGCTTTTCTTAATCTCAGTGGAGATATTTACTGATAAACAGCTACGTATGCAGCATGTTCATGTCGTTCCTAAATGAGCTTTTATCTCTCTCCCCTCACCACAAATCAGATTCTTCTGAGGAGTTCCAGTACATTATCCGTTCCCCTGTGTAATTACCTTAACAAGCTCCAGCTGTTTTTATTCTCAGAAGGTTTACTCCCTGATATACAGCACCTACACCCTTCGAAAGTGCAGGTCCTAAATGAGATTTTTTCTCTGTTCCCTCACCACAATCCAGATTTTTTTGAGGAGTTACCAGTACAGTATCCATACCAGAAAGTACTTAATTTATTAAGCTACTGCTTTTCTTAATCTCAGTGGAGATATTTGCTGATAAACAGCTACGTATGCAGCATTTTCATGTCGTTCCTAAATGAGCTTTTATCTCTCTCCCCTCATCACAAATCAGATTCTTCTGAGGAGTTCCCAGTACATTATCCTTTCCCCTGTGTAATTACCTTAACAAGCTCTAGATGTTTTTATTCTCAGAAGGTTTACTACCTGATATACAGCTGCCTACCCCTTCGTAAGTGCAGGTCCTAAATGAGCTTTTTTCTGTTTTGCCTCACCACAATCCAGATTCTTTAGGGGAGTTACCAGTATAGTAACCATACCTGGAAGTACTTAATTTATTAAGCTACTGCTTTTCTTAATCTCAGTGGAGATATTTACTGATAAACAGCTACCTACGCAGCATGTTCATGTCTTTCTTAATGAGCTTTTATCTCTCTCCCCTCACCACAAATCAGATTCTTCTGAGGAGTTCCCAGTACATTATCCTTTCCCCTGTGTAATTACCTTAACAAGCTCCAGCTGTTTTTATTCTCAGAAGGTTTACTCCCTGATATACAGCTGCCTACCCCCTTAGAAAGTGCAGGTCCTAAATGAGCTTTTTTCTCTGTTCCCTCACCACAATCCAGATTCTTTTGGTGAGTTATCAGTACAGTAACCATACCAGGAAGTACTTAATTTATTAAGCTACTGCTTTTCTTAATCTCAGTGGAGATATTTACTGATAAACAGCTACCTACGCAGCATGTTTATGTTGTTCCTAAATGAGCTTTTCTCTCTGTTCCCTCACCACAATCCAGATTCTTTTGGGGAGTTACCAGTACAGTATCCATACCAGGAAGTACTTAATTTATTAAGCTACTGCTTTTCTTAATCTCAGTGGAGATTTTTACTGATAAACAGCTACGTATGCAGCATGTTCATGTCGTTCCTAAATGAGC
>NW_025957101.1:0-40585 GCF_023159225.1 Perognathus longimembris pacificus | reverse complement strand
CCAGTGTTCTAAACTCATATCCAGTCACCACAGGGAGACTCCACAGGTTTTTCACGTACTATATTAAACATAAGGACAATGATAAAATCCTCCTGTTCCCATGTCTTGCAGATATGATGTAACATCACTGGCAAAACCATATAGAAATATTATTTGAGAAGAAGTTTTATACTTTACAGACAACAAGTCTATGCCCAACCCAAGTGATAAAATATTTAAAATAACTCATGCGCCCTAGACGATTTATATGGCCATTGATAGCAGGCATTGTACCCTTTATTTTCTTAGTTGCCTCTGCTGCACCAGCTACTGTGTGTTTGACACAAAATGTGAAAACGTCTCACTATGTTAATCAGCTTGCTCATAACATTATGCAAGCCCTGCACATGCAATCAGTGAAATCATTCATTTTTACCACCGGGTTTTCAATGTTCAGCAGAAAAGAAGTTATCAAAGAAAGTCCTCCATTGGCCTGTTCAATAGAATGGGCCCGTCTCCATCCTACTCCTTGGAAGTTCATGAATGGTCTTAGTACGAGCTAGCCATATTCCACTATGAATGGAAGCACCCTACTACTGACCAACCACGTAGACTGACTAAGAAGCACCTTTGTCAATTTAAATCTCACTCCTGAGGATAGGCTCACAGGCCCATGCTATATTCTTATTTATTTATTCATTTATTGGTTTTTAACCATAGTTAAAGAGATTTTATAACTATTGTGTCACCTTCAACTAAAGTGTTATGTAGACACCATACTTAAAATCATTCCAAGGTTCCAAAGAGGCCTGAATTTCCTCTTCCTTTACAAGGGTTCCTATATGTGCAGTGGGATAAGATGTTGATTTTATGAAAACAATTTAGAGGTCATAAGATTTTCTGGTGAGAAAAATATTGAGCTACAATGCAAAATGAAGTCTCAAGGGAAGGGATGGTTCCATGATTGGTTTAAGTGGTCTCCGTACCTAAATATACACATTTTGGGTACTGCTGATCCCCTTGCTATTTTATTGTTGGGACGTACAATATACATTATATTACTGGAACCATTCAATACATAATAGCTCGGTTAAAGTCCTCTTGGTCAGCCAAATTTGTAGACACTGAATCCCCCAAAATTAGTGGAAGAAAAGTGTCAATAATTTGATTCCTGTATAAACACTAGTAAAGGAAAGGTTATGCTGAAATCAAGAGCCAGAGGATAAAAATACAAATGTCTCCTAAAGCAAAAATTACAAAAAAATTTGTGTAAACCAATTCTACAACTTATCAGGGGGAAAGATACAAGGGAGTTGGAAGTGTGGGGTGATGGAGGAGGTAACATGAACTAGAAATATACTTACAGATTTACATATGAACCTCTAATCCTTTGGTACATCACTCTGAAAATAAAGGAAAAAATAAAACAAACTAGAAAAAAGAGGAAGTAATGTGCTATGAAATAGTTTATGGTCCTAATCTGAATCCTTTAGAAATAATGCCATTGTAGACATGAACGGATTAGATTCAATCAGTTGATCAGAGAAACTGAACAGGGACCTGATGAGATTCATGCAATCCCCAAGCTTATGCAGCTGTTTGGCAAGAGTTGAGAAAATTCAAAAGATCTCAAACCACTGGGTAGATAATAAGGAAGACTCAGATGGCTCAGACACTGAGAAAAAATGATGCAATGAGCTTACTAAAGACAGATTGACCCATGTGGAGAAAATTTTGGAATCAATTATAGCGTTATTGTCACAACATTATCCAAAACAGCAAACTCCTGTAAAGGTAAAGACTTGTGGGACCTGTCCAGAATCCTGGCGGACTTTGATCCTTTCCCACCACAACCTCCTCCTGATAGGGTCTCACAGCTAGTACCATTTCTGCCTGTGCTGTTTAAGGTTCCTGGTCCTCCTACAGTAAAAGTGGCACACTTCCTTAGTTCAGACTTACCAAGAAGGGAGGACATTTCTGGTTTTCATTTATTCCCTGACAGGCAAGATGAAGATAGCAAAAGTGTTCTTCTGTGTTGCCATTTAAACAAATAAGAGATCTAAAGAATGCTTGTTTTCAATATGGCCCTACCGTACCACTTACTCAAGTCATTCTTATTTATTTATTTATTCATTGGCCAGTCCTGGGACTTCAACTCAGGGCCTGAGCACTGTCCCTGGCTTCTTTTTACTCAAGGCTAGCACTCTGCTCCTTGAGTCACAGCGCCACTTCTGGTCATTTTCTATATCTCTGGTGAGGGGTAATCAAACCCAGGGCTTCATGTACATGAGGCAAGAACTCTTGCCACTAGGCCATATTCCCAGCACACTCAAGTCATTCTTGAACCTTGGCTACTAAAACTTTATGCCCAAATTGCCAAGCAGCCCATCAGGCCTTCTAAGAAAAAAGGAGGACTAAATGACTATATTCAGCTTTGTGCGGACATTGGGCCATCCTAGCTGCATGGCCTCATGCTCCAAGGGCCGACTGTAACAGAGTTCTTCCGCATGTCCTGGATGGGGAGAAGGCGACGGGGACATTTATGTACTGCTCGGATTCACGGCATTTGTTTTTCCTGCCAACAAATGGGCCACTTAATGGCTCACTGACCTAATCTGAAAAGGAGATTCATTACTGAAATTTCTCCCCACTGTAAAAACGGGAAGCATTGTGTTACAAATTTCAGATCTAATTTGAATGACTCTGGCCACCAGATTTCAGTAAGCTGGCAGAGGAGACAGCCCCTGGCCCCACAGAAAAATTTTGGAGCAGCTCCTTCTTTCCCCTAACCTCAAGCATATCCCCAAACAACCTGCAACAACAATCAGTTTCAAGTCTTCTCTGAGCAACAACAGGAATTGCAGGGCTGCATGTCTGTTCCTCTACCTGCACAGTACTGACTTTCAAAATGCTATTTTAGCCCCTCTCTACAGGAGTCATTGTCCCACTTCCAAGGGAACCTGTTGGCTTATTTTTAGGCCACAGCAGCTCTGCACTGAGGGGCTTACCTATTATTCCAGGAGTGATAGATCAGGACTCTAATGGAGAAATAAAAATCATGGCTTCAGGGGCTGGGGATATAGCCTAGTGGCAAGAGTGCCTGCCTCGGATACACGAGGCCCTAGGTTCGATTCCCCAGCACCACATATACAGAAAACGGCCAGGGACAGTGATAGGCCCTGAGTTCAAGGCCCAGGACTGGCCAAAAAAAAAAATCATGGCTTCAATGCTTGCTAGTATTACCACTAAAATGCTCACTACCTAAATGCCGCCATTCTCAAAATACCGCATGATATGTGAGTAGGCACTGGGGATTATAAGACCCAGAGTCAAGTAAATACCCAGAGCAGATTGTCCAGTGGCTGCAGGAGATATGTCTAGAGGCAAAGGGTTGGGTATGTCCCACAGTAAAAAGGATGGTTCTTAGGCCTACTTTATTCAAGGGGTCCAGGAACCCTACTTTGATTTCATAGTGTGCCTTCAGAAAATTATTGATAGAACAGTACAAGGTGTATTTTTGGACACTCAAAAGATGAAGCTATTGGGACAGACTCTGGGTGCTATTGTGCAAGTACCCAAATCCGGGAAATTAAACTGTTTTGGCTGTGGGGACAAGGGCATACTAAAATGAATTGTGTAAAAATGAAACTGGCAAATACAAAGTCGCCTAGGTAATTCCATCCCTGCAAACGTGGGGTGCATTTGGCCCAAGAATTTTGATCTAAAACTGACATTGGTGGACATATGCTTCCCCTTTCATCGGAAGCAGCACAGGGAGAAAGTACAAGGTGTTCAGGAAAGGGGGCAAAAGGCAAGCCTCATGGTCCCATTCCTGTGAACGAGCCTTACCCACCATCTTTTCGTTACAACCAGCCCAGATTGGGAGTGCCACAGGGACCATTTCTCAAGCCCATTCTTAACTTTCCCTGCTAATTTCCAGAATTAGAACATGCATATACGGTCCTTTGCCATGGGGGACTTGGGGCCATCTTTTGGAGCATTCCAGTTTAATTGCTAAAGGGGTGTTAGTTGTACCAGGATTAACTGACTCTGACTACATAGGACAAATTAAAATCCTTAAGACCTCCCCTGTACCTTATGATATTAATTGGTGATCGTATTGCACAATTGATTTTCTTTGCTTACATATTTATATCAACTTCTGCAAACCCTTATCAAGGAGGTTTTGGCAGTATGAAATATCAATGTGTTTTCTGGATTTTCAATGAAGCATACAAACCACCTTGTTGTAAATTTTATATAGGAAAGAGGCATTGCTAGCTACTGGCTAAGACATCACAATAATCAGCCAGATTGAATGGGGCATCGGGGCAGGGTGACTCAAACTATCAAATGCAGAATAAAAGGTGTCAGTAGTACACTAGATTCATTATTAAGCAAAATCTTGAATATCAGAATATTACTGATGGTGAAGGCCAACATTCCATTTTTGATCCATAATTTTTGTAAGTACCTATTAACGTAATTGTACTAGACGTCTTTGAACAGTGGGGAGCTCATTTAGTTTTCCCTTGATGTTCAGATGCATGTCTTTCTCAGTAAGATTACTTACTTGGCAGACAGATTGTCCAGTTTGTCGTGAGCAAAGGCCCTTATCTAAAGAAAAGTTGGCAGCCAAAGCGCAAGTTGTTGGAGATAAGTTAGCTTCAAATCATATTGAGGTTTCTATCTCTACCTAGAACACTCCTAATTCTGTTATTAAAAAGAAATCTCACAAATGGAGATTGCTCACTGGTTGTCTAGCCCTAAAACCAGCTATGAGGCCTATAGATACTTTACAACCTGGCTTGCCCCAATTATGTATGATTCCTTTAAATTGGAATATTATACTAAGATTTGCAAGATTGTTTCTTTACTATTTTCTTACTTGATGAGGACCTATCATGCTTTGCTTTTACTTTAAGTGGGATTAATCTCCAAGGACCCCATGGAAGGATTAAATGGAAATTATTGCCACCAGGCATGATGAACTCACCTACTATGTGTCAAAGTTTTGTAGCCAGAGCACTAGAACCTATTAGGAAAAGATTTGCTCAGGTTTCATGTATTCATTATATGGATGAATAATTATTTGCTGCACCTAATAAAGATATTCTATCAGACTTATTACAAATTTTGTCCTTCCACTTGCAAGAGAATGGTTTACTAGTAGCCCCTGATAAAATCTGGACAGAGGAGCCATTAGTGTATCTAGGATATTTAGTTAAAAACAAAAAAAAAATCAAGCAATTATTCTCCAATTTATAAAAATTCGTACTGAAAAATTAAATACTCTTGATTTTCAAAAGTTACTAGAGGACATTAAATGGCTTCATCCTTCCTTAGACATTCCCACATATGCTTTGCAAAATTTATTCTCCATTCTTCAAGAGGATTTGACTTTAAATAGCCCTTGTGTATTAACTAGTGAGGAAAGTAAGGAATTACTTTTAGTAGAAAAACCCCTGACTCAAAATTTCTTATCCCGGGTAGATTTTTCTGTCCCTAATGGGCTATTAAATCTACTTACAAAGTTTACTCCACAGGGGGAATAGCACAGTTCAACAAGACTTTGATATGTACCAGGCACACATTGTCAGAAATGTAAACCACATGTCTGGAGATAATCAGCTTTCTTATCATGCAAGGCTGTAAAATGTGCGTGGAAATCAATGGGCAGGACAACTACTTGATTATCATTCCCACACCTAAATAACAATTCAAATTTTCATTACAAACCTCTTTTTTTTTTTTTTTTTTCAGTTGTTACAACTCATTAATTGTTTTATTTGGTTCCTTACAGTGAATTCATAAAGAATGAATGGATGTTTCTTTTTTTTTTTTTTTTTTTTTTTTTTTTTTTTTTTTTCTCAAATTTTTATTTTCAAACTGACGTACAGAGAGGTTACAGTATCATACGTTGGGCGTTGGATACATTTCTTGTACTGTTTGTTGCCTTGTCCCTCATGCCCCCCTCCCTCCCCCCCTTCCTCCCCCCCGCCCAGTTGTTCAGTTCACTTACACCAAACAGTTTTGCAAGTATTGCTTTTGTAGTTATTTCTCTTTTTTTACCCCGTGTCTCTCGAATTTGGTATTCCCTTTGAATTTCCTACTTCCAATACCAGTAAACACGGTTTCCAATATACTCAGATAAGATTACAGAGATAGTGTAGGTACAAACATAGGAAGGTGATACAAAACATCATCAATAATAGAAACTACACATTCACATAGGATGTTGAAAGTAGTTATAACTGTGATATATCACTTGTTTCCATATCATGGAGTTCATTTCACTTAGCATCATCTTATGTGTTCCTAAGGGTATAGCTATTGGGCCTTGTGATGCTCTGCTATGGCTTGCCTAAACCTGTACTAATTATTCCCAATAAGGGAGGCCATAGAGTCCATGTTTCTTTGGGTCTGGCTCACTTCACTTAGTATAACTTTTTCCAAGTCCTTCCATTTCCTTACAAATGGAACAATGTCATTCTTTCTGATAGAGGCATAAAATTCCATTGTGTAAATGTACCACATTTTCCTGATCCATTCATCTATGGAGGGGCATCTGGGTTGGTTCCAGCTTCTCGCTATGACAAATTGTGCTGCGATGAACATTGTTGTGCTGGTGGCATTACTGTGATTTTGTTTGTGGTCTTTTGGATAGATACCCAACAGTGGGGCTGCTGGGTCATAGGGGAGTTCTATATTGAGCCTTCTGAGGAATCTCCATACTGCTTGCCAGAGTGGCTGAACCAGTTTACATTCCCACCAACAATGAAGTAGGGTTCCCTTTTGGCCACATCCCCTCCAACAATTGTTATTATTAGTTTTCTTGATATATGACATTCTTGCTGGGGTGAGATGGAATCTCAATGTTGTTTTGATTTGCATTTCCTTTATGGCCAGTGATGTAGAGCATTTTTTCATATGTCTATTGGCCATTCTTATTTCCTCATCAGAGAAGTTTCTTTGTAAGTCTTTAGCCCACTTGATGAGGGGGATGTTGCTTCTTTGCAGTTTTGTTTTGGAAGAAGGTAATTTTTTTAGTTCTGCATATATTTTAGAGATGAGGCCTTTGTCTGTTGAATGTCCGGTAAAGATTTTCTCCCAGTCTGTGGGCTTTCTGTTTATCTTGAGAGCTATGTCCTTTGCCGTGCAGAAGCTCTGGAGTTTGATGCAATCCCATTTGTCCAACCTTTCTTTGATTTGTAGCCTTTCAGGGTCTTTGTTAAGGAAGTTCTGTCCTGTGCCAAGGAGCCCAAGTGTTTCTCCTACTCCTTCCTTTAGTGTCTTCAGGGTGCCTGTTTTGATTTCAAGGTCTTTAATCCATTTGGAATTGATTTTGGTGCAGGGTGATATATAAGGATCTAGTTTTAGTTTGTTGCATGTGTTGAGCCAGTTTTGCCAGCACCACTTGTTAAAGAGGCTATCTTTCTTCCATACTATTGTTTTAGCTCCTTTATCAAAGATTAAGTAGGCATAGTTCTGTGGGTTTAATTCTGGGTCTTCAATTCTGTTCCATTGGTCTTCAGGCCTGTTCCGGTGCCAATACCAAGCTGTTTTTATTACTATAGCTTTATAATACAGCTTGAAGTTGGGTATTGTAATTCCTCCAGCACTGTTCTTTCTGCTTAGGAGTGTTTTTGCTATTCTAGGTCTTTTATTGTTCCATATGAATTTCTGGATTGCTTCCTCTATTTCATTAAAGAATGGTGTTGGGATATTAATGGGTATTGCATTGAATTTGTAGATAGCCTTTGGCAATATTGCCATTTTGATTATATTAATCCTCCCAATCCAGGAGCATGGGAGGTTTTTTCCATTTTCTTAGTTCTGACTTAATTTCATTTTTCAAGCTTTTAAAGTTCTCTTCAAAGAGGTCTTTCACTTCTTTGGTTAAGGTTATTCCTAGGTATTTTATGTTTTTGGGGGCTATTGCAAAAGGAGTTGCTTTCCTGATTTCAGCCTCGGTCTTCGGGTTGTTAGCATAGAGAAAGGCCGTTGATTTTTGAAGGTTTATTTTATATCCTGCGACTTTGCCAAAGTTTTGTATCAGCTCTAGTAGCTTGGGGGTAGAGTCTATGGGATTCTTTAGGTATAGGATCATGTCATCTGCGAAGAGAGAAAGTTTAACTTCATCTTTTCCTATTTGGATCCCCTTTATATTCTCTTCTTGCCTAATTGCTCTGGCTAGGAATTCTAGTACTATGTTGAAGAGCAGGGAGAGAGTGGACATCCCTGCCTTGTTCCTGATTTTAAAGGGAATGGCTTTAGTTTTTCACCATTTAGAGTTATGCTTGCTGTTGGTTTGTCATAAACTGCCTTGATTATATTCAGGAATGTTCCCTGGAATCCCAGTTTTTCCAGGGCTTTTAGCATAAATGGGTGCTGGATTTTATCGAACGCTTTTTCCGCATCCAGCGATAAAACCATGTGGTTCTTTACCTTGCTCCGGTTGATGTGGTGGATTACATTAATTGACTTGCGTATATTAAACCAGCTTTGCATCCCTGGGATGAATCCAGTTTGATCGTGGTGTATGATTTTTTTGATGACTTGTTGAAGTCGATTGGCCAGAATTTTGTTGAGAATTTTTGCATCTATGTTCATCAGGGAGATTGGTCTGTAGTCCTCTTTCCGTGATGAGTCCCTGCCTGGTTTTGGGATGAGGGTTATACTGGCTTCATAAAATGAGTCTGGCAGTGAACGTTCTCTTTCAATTTCATTGAAGAGTTTGAGAAATATTGGAGTGAGTTCTGTTTTGAAGGCCTTATAGAATTCTGCTGTGAATCCATCTGGACCTGGGCTTTTCTTGGATGGGAGATCATTTATTGCTGTTTCTATTTCAATACTGGATATGGGTCTGTTTAGAAGGTTTAAGTCTTCATAGTTGAGTTTGGGGGTATCAATTTTTTCTAGGAAATCATCCATTTCTTCCAAGTTCTCGAATTTGTTGGCATAAAGGTTTGCAAAATAGTCCCTTATTATTTTCTGAATTTCGGTTATTTCTGTGGTGATGCTACCTGTTTCATCTCTTATCTTGTTTATTTGAGTGTGCTGCCTTCGTTCTTTGGTCAGGTTTGCCAGGGGTCTGTCTATCTTGTTGATTTTTTCAAAGAACCAACTCTTTGTTTTGTTGATTCTTTCGATGGTTTTTTTCGTCTCTAATTGATTTAATTCTGATTTGATTTTAATTATTTGCTTCCGTCTATTGACTTGGGGTTTGGCTTGCTGTTCTCTCTCCAGAAAATTAAGGTGCTTCCTTAAATTACTGAGTTGCTGTTTCTCCAGTTTGTTGATGTATGTACTCAGAGATATAAATTTTCCTCTAAGTACTGCCTTTGCTGTGTCCCAAAGGAGCTGGTACTTTGTGCCCTCAACTTGGTTGAAGTCCATAAATATTTGAATTTCTGTTTTAATTTCTTCAATGATCCACTGATGGTTCAGCAGTGTGTTCTTTAGTCTCCATGAATTGTGGGATTTTCTGTGGTGGCTGAATGAGTTGAGCTCTAATTTTATTCCATTGTGGTCTGAAAGAATGCAGGGAATGATTTTGATACTTCTGAATTTGTACAGATTTTCTTTGTGCCCTAAGATGTGATCTATTTTGGAGAATGTTCCGTGTGCTGCCGAAAAGAATGTGTATTCTGTCCTTGCTGGGTGGAATATTCTGTAGATGTCGATTAAGTCTAGTTGGTCTATGCAATTGTTTAGTTCTGTGGTTTCTTTGTTCAGTTTTTGGCGTGTTGATCTGTCCAGAGGTGATAGTGGAGTGTTAAAGTCCCCCACTATCATTGTGTTTGGGTCTATGAATGTTTTTAGAGCCAGTAGTGTTTGTTTGATGAAGTTGGGTGCTCCTGCATTTGGCGTGTAGATATTTAGGATGGTTATTTCTTCCTGTTGGAGAGATCCTTTTACTAGTATGTAGTAACCTTCTTTGTCTCTTCTTACCTTTTTTAATTTGAAGTCAATTTTGTCTGATACTAGGATTGCAACTCCAGCCTGCTTATGGGGGCCATTTGCTTGATAGATTTGTTTCCAGCCTTTCACTTTTAGAAGATGTTTACTTTTGCTGGATAGATGTGTCTCTTGGAGGCAGCAGAAAGATGGATCTTGATTTTTGATCCAACTTATGAGCCTATGTCGTTTGATTGGAGAATTAAGTCCATTAATGTTGACAGTTAGGATTGAGAGGTGATCGTTTGTTCCTTTCATTATCACTGTCTTGTTTGAAGCTGTGTCTTCCCATTTCTTGATCTAGTGTTTACTAATTAGGGTTCATTTCTCTGTCTGTGTTGGGATCCTGATTATTTTCCCTGTATAGTACATCTTTAAGGATTTTGTGTAAAGCTGGTTTGGTGGAGATATATTGTTTCAGTTTTTCCTTATTGTGGAAGACTTTTATTTGACCTTCGGCTATGAAGGAGAGTTTGGCGGGGTACAGAATTCTTGGTTGGTAGTTATTTTTATTTAGAGTTTGGTATACTTCATTCCAGGCTCTCCTTGCTTTCATGGTCTCTGCTGAGAAGTCTGGGGTAATTCTGATTGCTTTTCCTTTATATGTGATTGTTTTCTTTGCCCTAACAGCTTTGAGTATTTTTTCCTTGCACTCTGCAGAAGCTGTTTTGATCACAATGTGTCGATGGGAAGTCCTATTCTGGTCTGGTCGATTTGGGGTTCTAAATGCTTCTTGTATCTGTATAGGCCTTTCCTTCTGGATATTTGGGAAGTTCTCAGCTAATATTCTGTTAAATAGGTTGCCTATCCCATTAACCTCTTTCTCCAAGTTTTCCTCAATACCTATTATCCTTAAATTGGGCTTCCTGATTGTGTCTTGAATCTCCTGTAGCGATCTGTTTTGTTGCTTGGACTGGATTTGTATTGATTTTTGATCTTTCTCCATAGAATCTAAGGAATCTTCAGCTCCTGAGATTCGATCCTCTGCTTCAGTTAGTCGGGACTGTAGGCTAACTACTTGATTTCGAATCTCTTTTCCTTCTGACTGGTCTTTCCTGATGTTTTCCATGTCATTTCTTAGGTCCTGTATGGACTTCTTTACTTCATTAACTTCATTACTTTGGTTTTGAGTGTTGTCTCTCAAATCTTTAAGTTGGGTAGCTATCTTTTCATTTGACTCTTGAAGCTCACTTATCTTTCTATTTGTGGATGCCATGAAATTCTCCATTAATTTTTGCTTTGCCTCCTCACGCTCTAACATAATTGACTGAAGAGATTCAAACTTTTCATTTATCATGTTTATCAGTAAACTTTGAAGAGCATTTTGGGGGTTTTCTTCTATGTTTTTGATTGACTGCTCTGCTTCCTGCTTGTTTTGGGTAGGGGATAAGACTTCATTATTTGCCATCTTTCTTGTGTTTCTTCTGCCCATTTGAATTGGGAATGCCAACCTACCAGCACCTGTGAGCACTGTTTAAGACCCAAAGCAGCCCTTACCAAGCACTGTTGTGTAAATCTTACAATTTCACAATTATAAACAGATATCTTGTATACCTGTCTATAAAGTTAGATTTGGTGTTCTAAAGAATACAATTTCAATATAACATCTGATCCTGGGCCCTGTATTCAGTAGTTACTTATTTACTGTTACAACCTTATACGCAATTCTTGTTTTTATATTAAGTTCTTTTAGGACTGGCTTTCTCTGTGAACCCCTTTGATTCACTCGTATTAAGCTGTGATATCCTCTATCCAATAACCAGAAGTCAATGGAACCTGGAGGTCCAGGCAGTAAGTCCGGAGGGTAAGTTGGAGGTAGTAAAGAGAATAGAGTAAACTGTATTGGGGGGGTGGTGGTGGTGATTTTGGTTTAGTTTCAGTGACGTGGAAATGTGGAGAAGAGTAGAATCAGTAGAAAGAACATTCATAAAATGACAGACACTGGAGAGTTAGCAGAAAAGGGTGTAGGTGTTATTTATAGGAAAGTAATTTTTATAGGAAGAGGACGCAATGAGAGAAATGAAGTAAAAATACTGGAAGACAGATACACAAAACAGAGAAAAATTATTTAACAAGGAAGTATAAGTAAATAAAAAGGAAAATAACCGAAAAGGAACAAACCTAACAAATAAACAAAACACACAAAAAAACTTGATACAACAAACCAGTAAAAATGGAAAACAAACAAACAAACCAAAAAAAAAAAAAAACAACAAAAGAAAAAACAGCCAATGATGTTTCAGGTGTGAAAAAATTAAAAAGAAAATTTAAAAGAAAAGTTAAAAAAAAATGTTTGAAAAGAAAAAGAAACCAGTCTCTCGTTTCCCTGCAATGGACTGCAGTCTATTTTCCTGATTGGCTGATTTGACTTGATTTCAGTTGGCAAGGGGTGGTTCTGTTCTGACTTTCTCCCCTGTTGGTGCAATCGTGGGTCTCTGAGGTTCGCACAGCTTGCAGGCAGGCCTTGGGCGTCCTCTGTCGATGGGGACGTGGGCAGTCACAGGAACTGTGGCTCCTCTGTCTGCTGTTGGGCCGCTGCCTTTGATGCCTGGTCTTGACTAGACTGTGAACTCAGCAGAGCATGGCGCCTCTAGCCTGTTTTGCTCCACTAAGAGTTGCTTGCCTGAGGGAGGCGGCCTCCTTGGCATAGGTAGCTATGGAATGCAGCTCCGTTTTGGGCTGGGAATTAGTTTCCTCTGTGACGGGACCGTTTAGCTGTCCCCGGAACTGTTTGTTCCTCCTTCTGTTGTTTCCGTGCCCCTGGTAGCTGCTCGCAGCTTTTGCTTTAAGTTTAGAAGTTCCGGCGGGCAGGGCGGGGCTTCTCTGGCTAGGCCCCGGACTCGCCTCCCACCAGGGCAGGGGGCGTTCTTCTGGGCGGAGCTGGTTCTCACTGATTCCGCCCCTCCTGCCCTTTTCAAAGATGGCTTTTTTGACCTCGCTTTCCCCAGGCCCGCTTCAGTTTCAGTCTGGTCTGACCCTATGCCAGTGGCAAAGATGGCGCTTTGCTCTGGCGGTGGGGACAGGGATGCCTTCCAGAAGCTGGACTGTGGGCACAAGCGAAAATAATTTTTTTTTTTTTTTTTTTTGCGGGGTACTCACGCGGTCTCTGCGATGTCAGGTCCTCCGTGCTCGGCTGCCGTCTGGAGTATTTCTCGCTTTAGCTGCGTGGAGTGCTGGGGGCTGTGCCCGGCACTGTGCCGGAGCCGGCGCTGGCGCCGCGGCGGGACGCCGCCTGGAGCTCAAAACTGTGTTTTCAGACCAGCAAAGTCGATTTTTCCTTCCTGTAGAGAATCCCTGTACTGTTAGAAGTTACTTTGGCTGTCTTTCTCGGAGAAACAGTTTCTATGAGGTGAGAAAACTACGATATCAGAGGGAGCTCTGCAGGGCACAGCCGCTCCTCCGCCGTCTTCTCTGTTCTCCATTACAAACCTCTTATCTCCTCCCTTTATCATTGAATGGCTTTAATGGAGAAGTTTTATACCAATTACCTTCTAGTCCTTTAAGGAAATTATTTCAATAACAAATTTATATTACTGATAATATTTGACTTTCTAAGCCCATTCTAAATTCGCCTAATATTTTTGAAGATAGTACCAAAAATAGCAAATGTGCTTTTTTGACAGAAGCTAAATATCAAGTTTTCCTCACTACCTGGCAATAGGCAAACAAAATGAATCACAGGCTGTTATATACGCTTTACAGAATTTCTTAATAACTTTCAATTTAATCACTCAGTCGACCTGTGCAGCACATGCTTTATGCAATATATATTCTGTTGTTATTTATCACATAAACCCCCCAATATATTCACTATTTAAACAATTCAAAAACAATAATGCCAAAGACAGCTTCACTGTATGTCATTCAGATTCTTGCTCATTCTAATTTGACAGGTCCTATGGCATGTGGTAATTTTCATGTAGATGATTTAGTCCCTTTTATTTCGGCAAAGAAGACCATGCATCTTGGCACTCTAATGCAGGTCATTTACGTGTCACATATAAAATACCTTTTAGGGTTGGGATTATGTCCTAGTGGCAAGAATGCTTGCCTCATATACATGAAGCCATGGGTTTGATTCCCTAGCGCCACATACATAGAACATAGCCAGATGTGGCACTGTGGTTCAAGTGGCAGCGTGCTAGGTAGCCTTGAACAAAAAAGAAGCCAGGGAGTGTCCTCAGGCCCTGAGTCCAAGACCAAGGACGGGAATAAATAAAATAAAATTCCTTTTAAACAACCTAAGCAAATTATTGCTAACTGTCCTACTTGTTGACCTTTGCATTTACAAACCCTTCCCCTTGGTGCTAATCTTCAAGGCCTGGCTCCAAACAATAATTGGCAAATGGATGTAACACATATCCCTGAATTTGTCCTGCCTACAAGATGTGCTTGTAACTATTGACACATTCCTTTTTTGGGAGGGTACAGCTCTACCTGGTGAAAAATGGACTCAGGTCATTCAACATTTACTAGAAACATGTGCAGTCATGTAGATTTCTTCTTAAATAAAAACTAACAATGGACCAGCAGAATCCAGTAAATAAGTGCAAATATATTTAGAATTTCGTAATATCTTCCATGTTACATGAGTTGAATATAAACCTCAAGATCAAGGTAGAGGAGAATGAGCTCACTGTAGTTTGAAAAGACAAATTAAAAAGTAAAAGAGGTTGAATATGTATAGTACTGAGGAGTATTCCACATCTATGAATAGCCTTTATAAAATAGCCTGAGCTTTTATTGCAGAAGCACTATTTGTTCTTAAGTTTTTAAATTTGCCTCAAGGAGATGTTTTGGCCATAGCCAAGCAACACTTCCTAGCTCCGTGTATGTTAATCAAGCCACATCCGGTTTGGATTAGATTGGGGGTTGGGTTACATTGGGCCCCTGGGCAATTGTTAATCCAGAGGCTATGGAATGCTTATGTTGCTACAGAAGATGTCCAAAACTTCTGGCATCCACTTTGCTGAGTCCGACAAGGAGTGCCCCCAGAACACAATGATTAGGGTAAGACATCCTCATCTATGCTATGAGACCATCCCAATCCAAGCCATGGCTGCCCACAGTGTCCATAAAAATCCTCACAGAGGAAGGACAGCCCCTTTGCCCTTATGGGGACAGGTAAAAGCGCTGTCTCACAAAGCCCAACAGGTAGTGCTATCTACTGAAAAAGTGCTGACTCTGGAACATCTACTCCTGCCTATGTGTGCTCTGTTAACCTGTGCCTTGTAACTCTATGGCAGGGGCTAATTCAGAGGTATTGTGTTGGGCCAGTATCTTTAAACCTCCCTTATTGCATCGAGATTTGTGGACCAAATCCCCCGTCTCTGTATCTATATCTAGTCCTGACTTAATCTCTCCCTGTTATCTGTCTGGCATTCCAGTCTATCCTATGGAAGAAGGACAAGATTCTAACATCTCTTACTCTCAGTTCTCTAAAGCTCTCTGTCTAGGCAATTCTCCATGTTAACCCTGTAGATATCAATATTTTTAATTCAACATGGAGGTTATATAATCCCAGTAGAACTCGGCTGGTTAGACTGTCCTTTTGGTCTGTGAGATCTCACACCTATAAGATACACAACTCTCCTAGTTCTTTTGGTTTGTGGTTACAAAACTGCACCGAACATAATTTTGTTTCTGAAAAGGTATACAATCTCATACTCCATAAACCAATTATGCGCAGCAGTGGAGTTGCTCAATCTTACATGTCTTCTATGCTCTCTTACATGTCTTCTATGCTATGTCTGAATTTGAAAGTGAGATATCCTCCAAAAGTAGTGTGCTGTTTTGAATTATTTTCCACTTAATATCTTTGGGAATATCCTTTTATGTGACTCCATGGTAATTCAAATTTTGAAATCCAGGATGAATATACCTGAGTGTTGCCATGGTAATTATTGTAGTAGGAAAGACCTTAATGTGTAACAGGTGAAAATTGAGCACAAAATATTTCCTTCAATTTTGTCTCCAATTATTTTGGAAATCATTACCTGGCTACTTTGATATCTCCTGTGCTAATCTTTTTATACTGAGCCATTTTGATAAACATTTCCATTTTTATGTGTAATTCATTTCTGAATGTTGGTCATATTTTTAGTTTGACACGTGGAAATAGTGTTTCAACTTATATCACTTCCATCCATGGCAACATCAATAGTGAAATATCTTCATTAATTAGGGGAGCATTCATGATTATGTTAATTTAGTAGGAGTCATGAACACCTAGGTATGGCTCAGGGCACCTTGGTAGGACTGTAGAAAACATGGTCTTCTATTGAATCCAGTCTGATATAAAGTCTTGGTTGATCCATTTAGAACACAAACATTCCCAGTATCATCTGCACATAAGAATATTAATGCGTTGTGCCTTTTAAATATTTTTCAAACCATATATACTCATTACAAACTGCAAACAATGGCCTGTAGACGAACTATTCAAACAGCAGTTAACATGCATATATATTATGAAATTATATTCAATTTCTCTACACTGTCTTAAATATTTCTATTATATGATTAAACGCTTATATAGCTCAAGTACTTGGACATTGCACACTTACAAATGAAGATGCATTTATTGATTATGATTAAGGACAGAGAGACCCATGATAGCTCTTAGAATTGTCCCTTGAAGTTGGTTGAATTACATCATTGCAAATTTTCCCAATTTTGATAGTATTCTTAAATTGGGTCATGATACAATCTGAAACAGTCCATTTTTATTTGTAGCCTGTTGCACAACAGCTCTTAGAAGGCAAAATAGAGCCAGACACTTAAAGAATCATACGAATAAAATATTTTAAATGATATTCATAAGTTTTCTTTATTTGGTTTCAAAAAGCCCAGAGTCATTATGGAATACCTGTTACATTCCTTGGTATTTCCCATGGGCTCATAAAAGAGAGGTATTCCAACCCTTTGCTTAGCCTTATGTCATGACCAACACTGTAAATTGTAAATTGATGGGCCTCAATATAGAAGTGATACAGTGTCTATTGTTACATAGCACATGCAAAACCCACTTTAAGCATTTAACCCAGACGTCTAATTTATATAAATAAATATATGACTAGCAAACGAAAAAAGCTTTTATGTTCAATTACTATGAATCATTAACTCATATCTTTGGATAAAGTACGTTTTTTGGTACATTGCCTGATAAATTTGCTACACTAATTCTTAATCTAAATCAATATTATGCTTCTGTTTACTCACAGTAAATCAATTCACTTTTCCTTCATATTTCAATGTCAATGCACACTGCTGCTGTTACAATAAAAATAATATATGGATTCTTTGTCATAGTGCAAATCTCATGACGCTATTTTCTCTTCTTTAATCTGTGATTCCTTGTGATTTCTATTTGAATAACAAACAGGATGAAAGCTCAAGAATGCAGAGTGATAAGGGAATGATAGATTCTAATTTAAATTCTTGGTTGATTTCTTCTTTTGAGTCCAGTGTAAATGTAAATGTAAGTATGTTCTTCCCTGCTGTTACTTGCTTGTTCTAGCAAGTTATTCTGGGGGAGAACAATAAAAATATCCTAGTCAACCTGCAGATTGATGAGAGTACCTGTGAAACTTTGGACATGTACTTATAGTTTTGTTCTATCTTTCGTAAGACACTTTCGCTATAATGATGCTTTCTTTTTACATTTGCGGTTTGGATCAAAGTTTAGGTAGAGAAATGTAGGTCAAATATTATCAATTTGATTTGAAATCTTAGGATTATGATTTCTTATGTACTCGTAATTATTTACTATTTTTGGCCTCAGATTAGCTGACATTACATATTTTGTGTCTCTGTATGTATAACCTAGGATATGGCTTGTGGAAATGTGCCCGGGTCCTTAAAATAATGAGTTTTCATTGATTCACCTGTACAACGCCCTCCAAGTGGGTCAAGACACACAAGTGTCCAAGTATAGTTTACCAGAAGCTGTCCAATTAATTGGTTTCAGTGTATATGGAAGTTAGGAAAGCAGGGAATTCCTTCATGATAATAGGCATTTGTTCAATTTGAAGTACCTCTAGAAGATCCAAGGTTGTGTCTAATGTTTGTAGGACACAATACAAACATATGTGTTAGCACTCTATGCATCGAAACAAAAAAAAAATGTGTTTTTATTTATTCCTTTGCATAAATAATCAGTTGTCCCACCGTGTGTTCAACAAGTATTTCTCCTTGTCTTATCTATGACTAAAAATAATAAAAAAATGTCTAATCATATGAAAGTCTTTTGATTTCCCCTAATAATTGAGACAAGCACACTTGCAACCAGGCCATATTCCTAGCCCTCCCCTAATCATTGAAACCTCCAATTTGGTTACAGTGTATATTCTTTACAATGAATTCTGACATAAGTGGAGGTGTTTCTTTCCTTACAGAAGTATATCACTTAATATTTGAGAAAGCACACTTAGGTAGGAGAAATGCAATTATGATCATTAAATGGAAATCTAAGTACGTTAACATGTAAAGACCTCCTATGATTGTTCTTCAGTTTCTTTTACATGAGTCTGATATATTTCATTTCATTATGTATTGTTGCATGTAAGAAAGTATCACCAAATATACCTCTTTAAAACAGAACATCAATTTATGTGACATTATGTGAACATCAATTTGGTGAGCCAAACACTTCTGGGAGTTTTTGTAAAAAGAAAAAATTCAACTCTGTGAGCTTTTCTTACTACGAAAGATCCTCAATATCGAAATAATTTCAGTGTGTGACAATACGCAATGATTCTTTGACTTCTTTAAATAGGACGATTTGCAAGACTGAATGAATGGGAAATGTGGTGGGGAATAGAGCAGAAAGGGCTCACCAAGTGAATTGGGTAGTGAGAGAACAAACTGAGCTTTGAATCAAGGGACTTAGGAAGAGATATATCACAGGAAAAGAGGAACAGATTACAGGAAGCATAAATAAAGAGAGGTATATGCATATATCACCATTTTGGGATGAATTGCCTTACAATTACTAAGCATAGAGGACATAAGAAATTTGAGAAATGAATGTGACACTGAGCATGAAGAATCAGACGTCTGTTTATTTTACTTTATAATATTATTAAGAATTACTAACACATAGAGTTAATGTGTAAATAATTAAGAAATTGAGGGAGTGGTTTGAGGGGTGAAGCAGAGGGATGAAGGGAGAAAAATCAGGAAGGGATAGCAGGTATGAGAAGAAATGCATATGTAATCACTATATGAAGCATGTTTCTGTAACCCCACTGTACATCATCCTAAAAATAAGAAAGAAAATATAAAAAAAATTAAGTGTAAATGTATTTTGTGTTGGGAAACTATATTTTTCTATGTATCCAAAAAATAACATTCAAAATTTATTAAAATTTGTGCATTGCTGGAAATATTACAAGTGTTTGGTAGATAATCAAAAAGAATAAAATTTTTGATTGTGTGTGTGAGTTTGTGTGTGCGTGTGGGGGTTGTGTTTGGGTGAGTGACTGTGTGTATGTGCCTAGTCTTTTGAAGTTATGTCTCATGGTGATCACATAGAAATGCATTGGTAAGGTAGGGAATATAAAATTTGTCAAACGTGGTAATTCCTCCCTCATTTTTCTCTTGCTTCCCTCTGCAATCAACTGTTCACCAACTTTGAATGGTTAATTACAACAATTTCTATTCCTTTGTTGTATTCCTTTACCCTTTGTACTTCTCAAAGTGTGAAGAAGTCATTTCCTTACGACGATAAAGAAAGAGACAATAGTAAGAGCTCCATGGTCTACTACAGCGACACCTGGTTTACAAACACAGAAAATTAAATGAAAAGAAATAATTTCAAATAAGGATTTGAAAGTAAAAATAAAGAAACCTCCCGATTCCATATATTTGAGATCATTACTAGTACCATGATTGTTTGTGATCCAAACTATTGAGAAACTGCGATACTCTGCATGGACAATCCTAGGCATGTATGCCATTTTTACAACTCAGCGAATCCATTGGCTATGTTTGCCGCTGGTTGACTTCGTACGACATAATGTTTTCCTAAGGCTTTCCATTTCCTTACAAATGAGAGGATGTCATTCTTTCTGAAGGAAGCCTAGAATTCCACTATGAATATAAAACCACTTTCTGTTGTTCCATTCATCAACTGATGGCCAGAAGATTTGGTTACATACGTTGGCTATTTGAGAGAATGCTGCAATGATCATGATCATGGTGGAAGTTTTAGCATGGAATTCTTTATGATCTTTACAGTGAATGCCCACCTTTGAGATTGCTCGATCATAATCTTTGTGTATATTTTATTGCGGATTTGGTATACTGCTATGCAGAGTGTCTAAAGAATTTTATTCTTTTGATTTTCAAATATATTTTGTATTTGAGAGCCCTATTTTTTAGTAGCTACTTCATATCTTCTCTCATATTCTGTGCTCTCCTCTCTCTTCATAATTTGACATATGGAACTTAGCAATTCCATGGACGTCTTTTTGTACAATACTGTTATTTAATGTGGTTGTTAGATTTTATACAAATCTGTTAATCTGTGCTCAGAAGCCCTAGTGTTTGTCCTCGTTCTTCTTGCATATTTATTGTATCCATTTTACCTCGAGTCCCTGATCCAATTAGAATTTTTGGTGGTGTGAGGAGACACACAAGGATGTACTTTTGTTTGGTGGAAGAGTTTAAAGTATTCTGCCTTACCATTTCTTGAAAAGGCTGTGCTTTTCTATCCAATTCTTTTGTCTTAATTATAAAAAACCAAGGTGTCATAGGTGTATATGTTGACTTCTGTGTCTTCAATCACATTTTCTTGATTTTTGAACTTTTGTTGTACCAGACCAAAAAGGTTTTCAACCTAAAGCTTCCAAAAGTTTCAAAGTAGATATTAAAATACCTCCAGTACTGTTCTTCCTGCTATGGAGTGTTTTGGCATCAACAAACTAAATTATCCTTGATGTTCAGATATTCCTGTTTCTAGAAAAGCTGAACGCAAAATCCACTGAGAAAAGAGCCACTCTCATTTAATGACACAATACTTTTACTTTTGCTTTCTACAGAGAAACATTTGGTAAAGGGGACTTTCAAAAAACGGACTCTTGTACACGTTGAAACACTGTCCTAAACTCTGACCCAATACTCCGTTACACATCCAAGGTATGGAAAATTACTCTATTCTTTCTTGCCATGTACCAGAGTTTAAATGGAAGGAAGTGGAACTCTCCACAAGAATGCTAGGAAATTCATGTCATGTCACTCAAGAGCATTTTCTGTCATTTGGAAAAGCTGTAGGAAATAGGATCATGCCAGACAATCCTGAATTGTTTATCAACTACCTCAATATTCTGCCAAGTAATTATGTTGAGGTGTAGATAACATGTAGATAGGTAGATACAAAGAGAAACTGACAGATAAATCTATACATACGTACAAAGCCTTTTTTCCTTTCTACATTAAAATATTTTTTACAAGTAGCCACCGGAGTTTCCCAACAATATTTACCTTACACTTTGTGGTCGATATGAAATTTATTTGAACGAATCAAAATCTGGTATCTGCTATGTGCTATCTGCTATGTGCTATGTGCTATGTGCTATGTGCTATCTGCTATGTGCTATGTGCTATCTTCTATGTGTGCTATGTTGTTGTTGGTTGGAATATTCTGTAGATGTCGGTTAAGTCTAGTTGATCTACGCAGGTTTTTTGTTCTGTGTTCCTTTGTTCAGTTTTTGGTGTGTTGATCTGTCCAAAGGTGATAGTGGAGTGTTAAATTACCCAGTTATCAATATGATTGAGTCTGTGAATTTTTTTCGAGTCAGTAGTGTTCGGTAGGGTCGTCCTGTATTTGTTGTGTAGATATATAGGATGGTTATATCCTCCTGTAGTAGAGATCCCTTTATTAGAATGTAGTAACCTTCTTTGTTTCTTTTTTAATGTTTTTAATTTGAAGTCAATTTTATCTGATACTAGGATTGCAATGAGAGCCTGTTTATTGGGGCCATTTGATTGACAGACTTGATTCCATCCTTTCACTTTTACGAGATGTTTACTTTTGCTGGATAGATGTGTGGGCACCGTTAAAGACCTCATGCATACCTTACCAGGCTTTGTTGTGTAAATCTTTGACGTTAACAATTATATACAGATACCTTGAATACCTGTACATAATATGAGATTGGTGTTCCTGAAGAATACAATTTTGCTATAACAACAAATCCTGCACCCTGTACTCAGTAGTTATGTATTTACTGTTACAATCATATGAGTAACTTTTGTTACTGTATTAGGTTCTTATTGGACTGGCAGGCTTTGTCTTTGAACCCATTTGTTTCACTCGGTTTGAGCAGGGATACCCTCTACCCAATAACCTGAGGACAATGGAATCTGGAGTTCTTGTAAATAAGGAGGGTCAGTTAGCGGCAGTGAAGAGAATAGAGTAAAATATAATGGGGGAGGTTCATGATTTTGGTTTAATTACAGTGACGTGGAAATGTGGAGAATAGTAGAATTGGTAGAAAAAAGTAGTTTAAAAAGATAGACAATTCATTTAACAGAGAAGAGTGGAGGTGTTATTCCTAGGAAAGTATTTTTAAAGAAAGGGAATATGAAGAGGAAAATAAAGAAAAAATAGTGGAAGACAAATGCACAAAACAGAGAAAATTATTTTTAAAAAGAAGGAAAAAAAACCCAGAAAATCGAACAAGCAAAACAATTTTTTGCTAAAAACAAACAGGTAAAAAAGGAAAATAAAAACCAAATGACATTTCAGAAATGGAAAAAAACACAATAAAAGCATTAAAAAAACTTGGAAAGAAATGGAGTCTTCCTTGTTTGGATGGGCTTTTTAGTCTCTGGTTTTCTTGCGATGATCAGCAGTATATTTTGCTGCTTGCCATGTTTGACTTGCTTTCAGTTTCTGGTGTGGATCTACTTTGAACTGCATCCCTTGTTGGTGAGATCCTGGGTCGCTCTGGTTCACACAGCTTGCTAGTGGGACTTCGGTATCCTCTGTGGATGGGGCACATGCACAGTTTTGGGAACCCTGGCTCCAGTACTCTGCTGTGGGGCCATTGCTTTCACTTTCAATTTAGAAATTTCAACAGTCAAGGCGGTGCAGCTCTCGCTGAGTCATGGCCTAGGATGACCCTCCTACCTGGGCAGGGGTCCTTCACCTGGCCAGAGATAGCTCTCCCTGATTGGTCCCTCTTGCCTTTTCAAAAATGGCCCATTCATCCTTGCTTTTTGAAGGCCTACTTTTGTTCCAGTCTGGTCTGAACCTATGACAGTGACAAAAATGGCACTTTGCTAGAGCAATGGTGGAAGGGCTAAGCTCCAGATACTCCTTCACGGGCGCGAGTGAGGATGTCTTTATAGAGGTACTCACACTTTCTCTGCTATTTTCTGCCTTTGGTTGCTCAGTCTGCAATCCAGGTCTGTCTGCTGTTGTCTGGAGGATTTGTCCTGGTTGCTTTTGTGTGCTTTAGGTGCATGGAGTATGGGGAAATGTGTGGGCGCCAGCACTGGCTGTTGGTGCACCACCAACTGGAACAAAAATCTGTGTTTTCAGGCCAGCAAAGTATATTTTTTTCTTCCTGGCCAATATCGCTGTACAGTTAGAACTTACTTGGCTGTCTTTCTAGGAATAAGATTTTCTCTGGTGGGGCAAAACTGTAATGTCAAAATGTGTTTACCTAGGGCTCTGCTGCTACTCCGGCATCTTCTCAGAAGTGAATTGGAAATCCTTCATATTCTGCTTTGATAAGATTGAAGACGTGGAATAATTTAGATAGTCTTGTATTTTCTGAAAATCTGTCCATGGACAATGTAAGTATATATTTTGGAGTATGCTACACTCGATGCTTAGCTGTTTTTGACAGCTATATGGTGAAAACCTTTGAATAAGTCTGTTACATTCATGTGGGAAAATGGATGTACTTCTACACTATCTCGGTACTCTTATCAGAGTATTTTGGAAACCGTGTATACTGGTATTAGAATTAGGAAATTGAAAGGGAATACCAAATTGAGATACACAGGGTAAAAAAAGAGAAACAACTACAAAAGCAATACTTGCAAAACAGTTTGGGTAAAATGCACTGAACAGCACAGTGGGGGAATAGGAAGGTGGAGGAGGGAGGAGGGTATGAGGGACAGGGTAACAAACAGTATAAGGAAATGTATACAATGCCTAACGGGTGAAACTGTAACCTCACTGTATATCAGTTTGATAATAAAAATTTTGAAAAATACAGAACCACATCAGCGGTATCAAAATGCCTGATTTCAAACTCTATTACAAAAGCATTATTAAAAAAATACAACCTTCTATTGCCAAAAAGGTGATGCCTGATGAATACAATATGGCAGAACAACTTCAAAGGAAACCAGAGACTTGCAGTCAGCTGATATTTGACCAAGGATTGAGAGACATACAATAGAAAAATTAGCATCTTCATTTATTGGAGAGGGGAAAAAAGGATCACCACAGGGAAAAAAAAATCAAAGCTGATCCTAGCATAATAGCAGCACCGATGTCAACTCAAAATGGATTAAGATTTCAACATCAAATGTGAATCCTCATAACTATAATAGAACAGAGTAGCAGAGATATCAGGTCTTCCAGGCCTAGGGAGGAACTTCCTGAACAGAGTCTGAGGCACACAACAGATTGATGAAAGATTGGAAAATGGGAGCACATTAAAATAAAAATTTCTGCACAGCTAAGGACATGGTCATGAAAGCAGACAGACAGCCAAACAGCAATGTAACAGACAAATATTATAAAAGGTTAATGTTTCTCACATACAGGGGGACACAAGAAACTAATCCCTCCTAAATCCAACAATTCAATCATGAAGTTCGCCATGGATGTGAAAACAGACTTCACAGAAGAAGACATAAAAATAGTAATGACACACAGAAACATAACAACCATCAATGGAAGTAAATGATATGTAAATAAAAACAACACTGAAATATCATCTTCCCCACGTCAGAAAGATATATTCTGAACTCAAGCAACAAGTGCTGGAGTTGACTCCCTGAAAGAGGAAATGTACTGAAATGATGTTGGGAATGTAAACTACTACAACCACTCTTGAAAAGAGTATGGAGTATCTTGAAAAGAACACGCAAGGCATAGCACATGTCCCATTCTGAGCAACAGGATCCAGGATATGACGAGAAAACCTGCACATCCATGTTTATGTTGCACGCTTCAAAAGAGCCAAGAAATGGAAACAAATACAGTGTCCCACTATACATGATTGGATCCAAGCAAATGGTATCTCTGTACAAGGGAATCCTACACAATGATTAGAAAAACATTTGGAAAAAGATATTCATGGGACACAAGCCTGGAACATAGAATGGAACATTCGCTGGCTGATATGTGTATGTTAGAATAAGTAACACAGACATGATAAAGAAAGCAGGTACCAACTTCACGGGAGACAGGGAACGTGCTTGAGAGAAAGGTATCCAAAAGTGACAAACAAACACTAATATTTATGTACATAAATTCAGATGGATATCTATATATTACCCAATCTGCAAGGAATTGTTATATAGTTAATATTACTAGAGGCTTTAGAGATGAGATTGACAATAGACATTAAGGATATAATTTTTTGTTTGGGAAAAAACAATGAAAAAGGAAGTTGGTTTGTGCAAGAGGACAATGTGAAGGAAAGAGGCAGAAAAATGAGCAAGGAAATAACAGCTGTGAGAAGAAATTTATGCACATTTTTCTCTCACCTCAATACTCCCCTCAAAATTTCCTTGATTCCTTGTTAAAAATTTCTTCATCTATCCTTTGTATACATTATTGGTAAAATGAAATTGTGGTTAGCGAGTAACTTAAACTCCTATTACCCTAGAAAAAGCACCATAACTGGAAGTAAATATTATCAGTTGATTCTGGAGAATTTTGAGGCTCTCGTTCTAATTCTGATCTATTAGATAGAGATAATGTGCCAAATTTGGTATACAACATCGAAATTTGAAACAATTGGAACATTTCAACACTAGTGATACAGAATCATGTGAATATTCACATAAATTTCAGATAATAAGGGATGCCATATGATTTGATTAAATCTTTTTTTTCAAACCTACTGATAATCGAGAAACAAATGTCCTTGGTCAAACAGGGATGGTAGTAAACAAATTCTTCTGTTATCTCTTTTAGAATAGCAAAATCAATTTATAAGACACATATTTGAAATCAAGTTCAAAGACATGAAGAAGACATACACAGCTAATAAGGGAGAAAAGAACATGAATCATACTAGAAAATGGATAGCATAGTCCCAGTTCTCTGATTTACTATGAACCACATAATCATAACTTAGCCTACTTTCCCTGATCTTTTTGTAAAAGTAATGTTTCATGAATGGTCACCACTGAGGAAAAGCGGCCATAATAATGTAGGTACAAAGTTTTGCGAAAATAGTTAAACTTTCAGAACTAGAATGGTCAACATATTCCTTGATAGGTTCCTGTGAACACTTTGCGTAAAAGTGGATGCTTTTCCAAAGACTGGATCATGGGCAGAACAGAAATGTATAGGAAGATGGAACTCAGGATCCCAAACTCGCCTATTTGAAAAGTGTGTGAAAACGACTGTCAGCATTCCACTACTGAAACCTCGCTTACTTGCACAAAATCATAGATAAACAATGGACAGGAAGAACCAACAGGACTCCCACTTCCTGGTAGAAGGCAGCATTGAGCACTTCACTTGTCAAATGCGGAAGTGCTTGTGAATGACTTGAGATCATAACGGGGAAGTGACCAATATTAGCCACGTCACAATACTAGTGACCCCACACGGGGGAGACAGGAGTTAAAAGTAACTGTTACTACGGAAAGGTCTACGGTGGACCTGGTTACTTCGTTGAGAGGAGAGCCTTCTTCACTAATTTGGTAAGTACAGTTCTCCTTCAGAGACATCTAACCATCATTTCCCTCGTTTCCTTTCCTCAGTCATCAGTCCCCATCTCGTGTGGACTAACTTTTCACTCTTTGATATACACTGTGACATTTCTGGCTACAAAGGTTTTTTTGTAATTCCCTTACCGGAAGTCCCATGAGGTAGTCCCTGCTTATTTTTCAAAATATCAAGTATTGTCCAACATATCAAATAATCAAAAATGTTATGTCCCTGGAATTGAGAATGTAGCAATTTCCAATGTGTCCGTCTTAAAATTTACTACCATTACCTCTCACTTTTATTTAGGTCTAACAATGATATTTCTATGGGGTTGTACACTTGTTTCATGCCACAACAAATTTTAATGCTGGAATTTACTAATATTTGAAACAGTTATTATCTGTAGCTATGACTCTCAGTATTGCCCAATGTTCCCTCAATTTATAAGTCATGTTCTATTAGATATAATTACCCATAGAAATCTTGAGCCAGAGTTCAAGTAAGAATACAGGAATATCTAGAAATTATTGTCTGAATTTATATGAGTTCAAACGGGTATTTACCTGTTTGAGACCTGCAAAAAGTTGGAAAATTTTGAACTATTAAGTATAGATATCTACCAGTTAGAAAACATTCTCACAAATATGTTGAACACTTGTCATGAATGAAGTCCCTTGAATGTTGGTCTATGACAAAGAAATTAATGATAAAGATTAATATACTTTGTTGACTTCAGTCCTACTGTTACAATTTTGAGATTTCTCCTTATTCCTTTCAAATACAATTGTTGCCAGATTATTTGCCTGCGATTAAACAGGTAATATACAGCTGGAAGAAAATTCATGAGTTTTACCACTAGAATACCTTCTTTCATAGTGTATCTTAGGTTTGCTAATTCAGTTTTCAGTGGATGTCATTTTAATCAACAAGACAGGTAATTCATTATTGTCCATGTCCTATTTTTTAATACAGAGCAATTTCCTGTCCCTTGAAATTTTTTAACAGCACCTGAAACATTTCCACAATTTATAGTAAAAAGCACAATACAAATGGAGTTCTCTAAGTCCTTTCCATGAATAAATTTTGTTTTTTTGCTGTCGAGTATGATTTTGGCTCATAATATGTTGGAGATAAGTCTAGGCCCTTTTCAACAGTTAAAAAGGATGGGGAAGATTTACATTGGTTTGTTGCATAATTCCTTTGAATTGGTGCTTTATTAGAAACCCATATGTAAATGTGGCAGGTATGTGAGTCACTGAAAGGGAACCATCTTTCTCAAATCAGTGTGTATTAAAGACTTGAAATTTGTCAAGGAATTCCTGATGCTGAGTTAAATTGGATACACTATTGGAAATAAGATCTTCCTAGCAATCTATTAAACTGTTTTTACCATTTATTTCGTAAGAATTTGATTTATTTGTGAGAAATTTATTCATGTCTACCCGAGAAAGTAAGATACACACTGGTGATACTTGTTTTTCTGAAAGCGCAAAAAACAAAAGGTCAAAAAACCTTCATTCATATTTGACAATATTAAGAAATACCAGTAGTATTATAAGCCACTTATTACCCTGTCACTCTAATTAGATTCATGTAGTTTCTCAGGTGTCTTCTCTTAATGTTTAACCTTAGAAAATATAACGTTCCTTTGGAGTGAGTTACATGCAATGAATTGATTGTTGGCAGCAATTATTATGCTGGAAAAATCAATTATCTATATTCTGCAGTGTATTAATATAAGATAGTTGAACAAACTATGGAAGCAAAAACATATCCCTTTTTGACTTATTCACAGCATAGGAGGAATAAATTGCAATGTGATTAAAAAGCACAGCGAGAAGATGGGACTTTCTCTTCTGGATTTTGGCCAGGAATTATAATACTGTCATATACTGGCGCTAGAGGACATGAAATGATACCCTAAATCCAAAATGAGTTTGATTGTCCAGTCCTTCTAGTTGTGCTCCCAGATATAGGAGACACCAGGTCAAAGTAATCCCAGCAAAGTGAACACCTCATTACAAGGGGCTCTTTGCTCCTGGAGGAAGGGATGCGCCTCACCTTCAGTAGAATGCTTTATGTATAAGAAAATTGCATTCCCCGTTTTCTTTTAGCCTTAAGCAGAAACTATTTATGTTATTTGCATTTTACTTCAACATAACGGTTATTCATAAATGTGCCAATACTTTAGGGGGTACTATCTGTCTGTCCAAATTTGCAACTTTGATCTCATCATTTTCAGAATGTTCTAAAGTTGTAAGCAGCAACATAATCCTTTGTCGAAATATTGTAAAAATGGAGCCAGCAAGACATTCTCTAACTTTAATCTCAATATTCACAAAGCACACCTATTTTATACTAAATCTTGGCAATGTAATATTTAAGGATTTCATCCATGCATTTAGCTATACACACACATAGATAGATAGATAGATAGATAGATAGATAGATAGATAGATAGATAATTATAGATATAGATATAGATATAGATGTAGACATAGATATAGATATATACCACCTGTTTTCTTCCCAGGAAAAGTCAGGACTCACTACTAGTGCTTCATGTTTGTGATGCCACATAATTAGTTTGTCTTCAATAACTGGAAAAGGTAATTTTAAATTCAAAGCATGTCGTGTGAAACGAATAAAGTTTTTCAGGAGGTTGATTTACAAATGAATGCTTTTACGGCCTTAAGAATGATTATTCATAAAAAAATTTCGCAAATATTTTGTTTTCTAAGCGGCCTAAATTTAATGAAAGGAAACTCAAGTTTCTTTGTCTTTCTCATTTTAAACCTAATTTCAGTTTAATACTTTAAAGACACACCATCCCTCTTTGAATGAACAAGAAAAGATGCCTTCATGTCCCCTTAGATAAACAGTGTTGAAATAAGTTATAAACTATCTCCTGATTTTCTTCTGAAAATGCCTGTAATTTATGGATTAAGAAAATCAGTATTTACAGGATGTGCATCAAAGACCTCAAAAGTTAATGAGTTGAATATCTTCCAAGTTCTTCAATATTCCTTTGTTTCTCCAAAGAAATGATAATGTTTGAGACATCTGGTCTGGAAGTAATTCTTCATTGGTTTTCTGACAGAATTTTTCTCCTCACAAGAAGTGCAGATATTTCCCTGTCTACCAGAATGCAAGAAGGTAAGCATGTTCCCAATGTCCTTTGAAAAGAACACTTCAAATGGTTCCCATCATATTATGTTTAGCATTCTCAGTATGCAAAACACTGTGGGGGAGATTCAATGGGATGGAGTTCAGAATTGAGACATTCTGATAATTGTACAGTGGAATTTGAATTCGTACTATTGAGACATAAGAATGCAAGTAAATGCCTTGGCCTCAATGCATCTTCCCTGTCAACAGAGGACAGCGTGAATATTGCAAATCAGTAACAACAAAAAGTCCTTTTATAAATGGAAAATTGTTTCCCAAATTAGGCATAAGAATTCACAAATAGGGCCACTGAAATGAATTCGCTAATTATTTCTATGATAGTATCAAAAGGCATAGTTATCATTTTCTCATCATCGAAGGGATTTTGAAATTAATGCATACTTTGTAATTGGAAGAGAAGGGAAAGAATTACATTTTCTCAAAAATATACCAGATTTGCTTAGATATTTTTCTTTGCAGGTGAATCTCTGGATCCTGAAAGGTTACCTCAATGCCCCTATGATAAGAGTCACAAGATCAGGGCCTGCAGATTCCCGTACCATCTGGTGAAATGCAGAAAGGTAGGTTGCATTTCAAAATGAGGAGGTTGTCATACTTTACTATAAACATGAATTTGAAGCTTGATATTTGACTAAATGTGCTAAATATGTGTCAATGAAATAATAGACTACCTGGGTAGATGCAGTATACACATATTTGTATTTGCTCTTGTAATCTGATCTTTGTGTAGTGCAGATAAGAAATAGCAGTCCAACTTGTTTCCAGAACTCTAGGATGAGTAGAATATTGCAAGATGTTTTCTGTAGGACAATGATTTCAGTCAGAGTGTAGCGACTTTATACTTGTTTCCTTGTTCACATTTAACTACTCTAAATCAGCAATTTAGTAAAGTTTCTAAAATTTAAGACAGATGCATTGCCTTAAGGCAGGACATAATTCCTTAACCATGTTACTTTTCAGTAAACCTAGTGATCCTGAATTGATGATAACGAAGATGTGTCTTGCCTGTTTCGTATTTTTGGTGTATTTTTTGTAATGATACCACGACAGTTATTTTCACATAGAACAAGAAATCTTTCAAATGCTAATATAGTTGTGTATCCCAATTCAATTTTCTGCGTTAAAAAACATTGCTCTGGGCAGAAAACAATCTTCCCTTTGTTATGCTTTTCAAAGTATGCTCACTGATTATATATACACATGTGCACAGAAAGACACATACATATGCATATTCATGCTCATATGTTTTCAAATATTCTTATATCTAAATGCGAATATATACAAATTAGACTGTACATGCACATGGTATCACACACATGCACCAAGACACACAATGAGGGCATTTCCAATTGTGTTTTCGATCAATGTGTCTTACCCATTCATGTAGCATATATTAATAAATGCCTTTTTTACCGAATAAGATGTCATGATTCTGAATGTTTTTAGATGCCAAAGTTATGTTTTAAGTATTCAGCATTTTGCTGCTGTGTCAGACCTCCAATCTTGTCATGACGAGTTTAAATCAAAGTACTTTTAGGCGAAGAGAATATGAGATATAGAGTCTGAGAGAATCTTATCCAACTCCAGCCCCTAAAAATTAGTAAGAAACAGATTGAAGTAGAGTCGAGAGTTGTACTAGGCCGTCCTCTTGTGCTACACTGGGGTTAGTACAGCACACAAGTCCAAGGTAAAACCACAAGTCAGGCATAAAACAGCAACCCTTTCCTTATCCCCCAAATTTGTACTATTTTTATTTTTTACATCCTGGTTCAATAGAATCATCCGGACATTACTGCCAAATTGGCTACTTGTCCTTCAATGCTCGGCACTTGATGCCGCGCGATTAACTCAGTAAACATATAGCAACATGTGAAGACCAAAGTTGCATTGAGGATGATGTAGGTAAGCTTGATACACGAAACAGAAATCAGATCTGATTCAGATTCAGTCTGTTACATATTGTGATTCCATTTTCCTTATTTTCCTTCTTGCAGTTACTGTGACTTGGTCCCAACCCCAAGAGAAGAAATCTGGAAATACAGGGCATCGCCTTTCCTCTGAGGAAGACTGGGATAAAGGTAAAGAGCTTGATTAAATTTTGAGTTAGTGCTGTAACTGAATGCCAGTTTAGAGATAGATGCAAATAATAGTAAACTCTTTAGCTCAACATGAAATTTAATGTATGCTAACATAGAGAAAGCTATTATGCTCATCCTCATATATGAAGACATGCATTCAGAAATGATTTCTTTAAAGAATATATATAAACCAGGGTTGTCCATCTATAGTTTAGGACTCTTTCTTTTCCACGTTTATTATCCACTTAAATCATTGATATATTAGGTCCTTAAGGTGGTTATTATTTCATTATTACCTATGTCTTTCCTTGGCCATGTAAATGTTAGAGAAAATGTAATATATACCCTGGAGGACAATATCCATTTTCCTGTTTGCCAGAATTCTTGGAAAACCCTAGCCCAACTTTTGTTTGGGGAAGAGTAGAGTCTTCTAGCCAAAATAGGTAAGAAAAATGACATTATAACTTTGGCAAAGATCTATTCTTAGAAATAAAGGAAATAAAGGAAACAATTATGATAGGTGGAAGAGCTGCCTTTTTCTTTTAGGAATAAAAAGACTTCCTCTTTTCAGAGAAATATTCAGATTGCTGTCTGAACGGTGATTGGTGAAAGCATGCATGTGTAAATCTGCAATTACTTCATGATCTAAAAACATTTTCTCCAGGGGCTGGGGATATGGCCTAGTGACAAGAGTGCCTGCCTCGGATACACAAGGCCTAGGTTCGATTCCCAGCACCACACATACAGAAAACGGCCTGAAGCGGCGCAGTGGCTCAAGTGGCAGAGTGCTAGCCTTGAGCGGGAAGAAGCCAGGGACAGTGCTCAGGCCCTGAGTCCACGGCCCAGGACAGGCAAAAACAAAACAAACAACAAAAAAAACATTTCCAAACAAATTCATTGATATCTATGGAAAGTCATACTCAAAACGGTCTCGGAGAACCATTCAATATTGAGAAAATGTTACGGATATGACAGTATGTCAGAGCCACCGTTCACTTTTCAATGACATACGTTTCGATTTAATTTTATTCACAGAAAGAACGAATGAGCGGCTGGAATTCCTCTTCATGTAAGTAGCTACTAAAATCATAAGGAGATTAATTTGATTAAATGTAGTAAAAAGCATCTATACAGATACATTGTGTTATTTGGGTTTGTGTGTTATATGCCCTTTGCTCAACAAGAATAGCAATAACTGTATCATGTGTGTTTACAGGCCTGTTTTCATTTTTCAATATTTTCTTGCAAACCTTCACCAAACATTTGTGAAAAGGACTCCTTTACATGGATCTCTGATACCTTGAATATTCTGTTTAAAAATCACACCAGATGTTCGCCCACGTATACAGTTTGTAAGGCAAGGATAACTTCCAATTTGGATTTTTGTAAGATCTCTATATGTGATTACAGAGTAAAAGGAAGTGTGTTGTTCCCTGCTGTCACTTTCATATGCAACAAAATAAGTTGGGAGACAAGAAGAAAAAGTTTCTGGGGACTCTGTGGATTGATGAGACAACCTGGCGAAAATTTAGGAGGCTTATAGTTATATTTTCCTTTTATCCCATACTAAGTCACTTTCCACAAAAATAATGCCTCCTTTTTTTCATTTATGGTTTGTATCTCATCTAAGATAGAGAATTTTGGATGAAATATTATGACTTGGATCTCAAATCTTAGGATAATCATTTTTCATGTAGTCCACAATATTTACTATTTTTGTTATAAGACTTGGGCACATTTCATATTTTGTGTCCCTGTCATGTGACTCTGATTATACTTGCATAGGTGAGACATATGCAAACTGTTCTATTGCGGCGGGCGGCAACCTCGTCCAGCGAGGAAAGGCGACCACCACACGAGGATCCTTCCCAATCACATTTTATTGAGGAGCCGCTTGGTTGAGGGAGAGCTGAAGCGAGGGGCACCAAAAGGCCAAAACCGCCTGCTTATATACCGTTGGGTGAGCATGGGTCGTTCCCTGATTGGTCTGTGACTGGTTGCTACTAGCAGCTGCCACGGGATTGGCTGGGACTAGAACTCACTTGCGCATGCGCGGGGTTGAGGGCCGGTAAGTCCGTTAGGCTTTGCCGTTATTTACCAGTAAGGCTGCAAGGAAGTAGGCGCCATCTCGTAATGGCGTTGTTGCCGGCTTCCTGCATTCTATTACTTAGATGAATCTTATATGTTACCTAAACTAAAGGTTAGAAGAAATGTACCTGTTTCATGATCCTAATGGATTCTCTGGGTATTAACGTGTTCACCTACCTTCAAGTGATTTGAAACCCATAGAGTTTCATACCATAAGTCAACAGCAGTTGCCATTGGTCCATTTCTGCGTATATGGAAGTTGAAAAAAGCAAGAAATTCTTTCAGAATAATAGGCAGTTGTTCAGTTTTGCATATCTGTACAACAACTATGTAACTTTCTATTGTTCCTAGGCAGACATCAGAAATGTATATTATCACACCTTACACTATAATGCAAAGATCTTTTTTCAATTTTCCTTTGGCAGAAATAATCCGGTGGCCTACTATTAGAGGACTACATATTTTTCCTTGTCTTGCTAATGACATGAAATAATAAATAATACTTTCAGCACGTTGAATGCGTTTTCATTTCCACTAGCTTTGAAAACTTACTAATTTTGTTAGCTTGTATATTGTTTATAATGAAAGCTGACATCAATCTTAGGGTGAAATCCTTTACTGAAATATACCTTTTCAATTTCTCTAAGAAGCATATTTAGGTTTCACGAGTGGAACGATGATCATAAAATGAAAATCTGGATACATAAACATGTATAAAATTCTTCTATATCTTTTTAACAGTTAGATTTGAATGTGAAACACGCTTTTTTGTCAATGATCTCCCGCTTGCATTAAAAATATCATTAAAATTACCTCTTTTAGTAGAGAATTTAAATTTATATTGTCCACCATATGGGTGAGCCACAAAACTACTGCTTGATTGTGTGTGTGCGTGTGTGTATGTGTGTGTGTTTGTGTCCATGTTGGGACTATTTAATTTATAATTTGTAATTAAATTTTATTGACAAGGTGATACAAATGAGTTACCATTACATAATAAAGCAGTGAGTACATTTCTTGACATTTTAGTTACAAACTCCCCCATTTTTCAGTATCTTTCGAAGGTCAGATAACCATATATACAAGATCCAGTGTTCCAAACTCATATCCAGTCACCACAGGAGGACTCCACCGGTTCTTTCACGTAGTATATTAAACATAAGGACAATGATAAAATCCTCCTATTCCGATGTCTTGCAGATATTATGTAACATCACTGGAAAAACCATATAGAAATATTATTTGAGAAGAAGTTTTATACTTTACAGACAACAAGTCTATGCCCCACCCAAGTGATAAAATATTTAAAATAACTCATGCGCCCTAGACGATTTATATGGCCATTGATAGCAGGCATTGTACCCTCTATTTTCTTAGTTGCCTCTGCTGCAGCAGCTACTGTGTGTTTGACACAAAGTGTGCAAACGTACTCACTATGTTAATCAGCTTGCTCATAACACTATGCAAGCCCTGCACGTGTCAATCATTGAAATCATTCATTTTTACCACCCGGGTTTTCAATGTTCAGCAGAAAAGAAGTTATCAAAGAAAGTCCTCCATTGGCTTGTCCAATAGAATGGGCCCGTCTCCAACCTACTCCTTGGAAGTTCATGAATGGTCTTAGTATGAGCTAGCCATATTCCACTATGAATGGGAGCACCCTACTACTGACCAACCACGTAGACTGACTAAGAAGCACCTTTGTCAATTTAAATCTCACTCCTGATGATAGGCTCACAGGCCATGCTATATTCTTATTCATTTATTCATTTATTGGTTTTTTAAACATTAGTTAAAGAGATTTTATAACTATTGTGTGTACTTCAACTAAAGTGTTATGTAGACACCATACTTAAAATCATTCCAAGGTTCCAAAGAGGCCTGAATTTCCTTTTCCCTTTACAAGGGTTCCTATATGTGCAGTGGGATAAGATGTTGATTTTATGAAAACAATTTAGAGGTCATAAGAGTTTCTGGTGAGAAAAATATTGAGCTACCAATGCAAAATGAAGTCTCAAGGGAAGGGATGGTTCCATGATTGGTTTAAGTGGTCTCTGTACCTAAATATACACATGTTTGGTACTCGCTGATCCCTTGCTATTTTATTGTTGGGACGTACAATATACATTATATTACTAGAACCATTCAATACATAATAGCTCGGTTAAACTCCTCTTGGTCAGCGCCAAATTTGTAGACACTGAATCCCCCAAAATTAGTGGAGGAAAAGTGTCAGTAATTTGATTCCTGTATAAACCACTAGTAAAGAGAAAGGTTATGCTGAAATCAAGAGCCAGAGGATAAAAATACAAATGTCTCCAAATCAAAATTTTACAAAACCATTTGTGTAAACCAATTCTAAAACTTATCAGGGGGAAAGATACAAGGGAGTTGGAAGTGTGGGGTGATGGAGGAGGTAACATGAAGAACTAGAAATATACTTACAGACTTACATATGAACCTCTATCCTTGGTACATCACTCTGAAAATAATGGAAAAAATTAAACAACCTAAAAAAAAGAGGAAGTAATGTGGTATGAAATAGTTTATGGTCCTAATCTGAATCCTTTCGAAATAATGCCATTGTAGACATGAACGGATTAGATTCAATCAGTTGATCAGAGAAACTGAACAGGGACTTGATGAGCATCATGCAACCCCCAAGCTTATGCAGCTGTTTGGCAAGATTTGAGAAAATTAAAAAGATCTCAAACCACTGGGGTAGATAATAAGGAAGACTCAGATGGCTCAGACACTGAGGAAAAATGATGCAATGAGCTTACTAAAGACAGATTGACCCATGTGGAGAAAATTTTGGAATCAATTATAGCCCTATTGTCACAACATTATCCAAAACAGCAAACTCCTGTAAAGGTAAAGACTTGTGGGACCTGCCCAGAATCCTGGTGGACTTTGATCCTTTCCCACCACAACCTCCGCCTGATAGGGTCTCACAGCTAGTACCATTTCTGCCTGTGCTGTTTAAGGTGCCTGGTCCTCCTACAGTAAACGTGGCACACTTCCTTGGCTAAGACTTATCAAGAAGGGAGGATATTTCTGGTTTTCATTTATTCCCTGACAGGCAAGATGAAGATAACAAAAGAGTTCATCAGCCTTTGACATTTAAACAAATAACAGATCTAAAGAATGCTTGTTTTCAATATGGCCCTACAGTACCACTTACTCAAGTCATTCTTATTTATTTATTTATTCATTGGCCAGTCCTGGGACTTCAACTCAGGGCCTGAGCACTGTCCTTGGCTTCTTTTTACTCAAGGCTAGCACTCTGCTCCTTGAGTCACAGCGCCACTTCTGGTCATTTTCTATATCTCTGGTGAGGGGTAATCAAACCCAGGGCTTCATGTACATGAGGCAAGCACTCTTGCCACTAGGCCATATTCCCAGCACACTCAAGTCATTCTTGAACCTTGGCTACTAAAACTTTATGCCCAAATTGCCAAGCAGCCCATCAGGCCTTCTAAGAAAAAGGAGGAATATAGGACTATATTCAGCCTTTGTGTGGACATTGGGCCATCATAGCTGCATGGCCTCATGCTCCAAGGGCAGGACTGTAACAGAGTTCTTACGCATGCCCTGGATGGGGAGAAGGCGATGGTGATATTTATGTACTGCTTGGGTTGCCCCGGCATTTTTTTTTCCTGCCAACAAATGGGCCACTTAATGGCTCACTGACCTAATCAGAAAAGGAGAGTTATTACTGAAATTTCTCCCCACTGTAAAAACGGGAAGCATTGTGTTACAAATTTCAGATATAATTTGAATGACTCTGCCTGCCGGGCCAGCTGGCAGGGGAGCAGGAATCCTGACTGAGGGGCGGCGGGGATAAGGAAAAGGAAAAATAAGGCAAGAGAAAAAAGACAAGAGACAAAGATGGGGTATGGGAGGTCTGCAGCCATAAAGGTTGAACCTCAAGACTGCAGCAACAGTTTATTCCAACTCCCAGCTTATATGCAGTTTTGGAACCAGGGAATGGCATAGGATTGTAAAAATTCAGAACATAAAGAGGCTTTGAAGTTTGCACCATTTGATTACAGTAGACACAGGACAAGGTTGATTAACATAGGAATCTACTCCAGCGGACATAGCAAGGTGGGGACATAGCAAAGCAATTCCGGATAGTGGCTGTGAACAAATGTCCTTGCCTTTAGCATATCCTGGCGGTAACAGCACAGCCAGAGGTGATAATGAACCTAGGTGCAGGTTTGGCTCCCGACATCTTGGCAGACATGTGCACAGCCAGAGGTCAGGATGAGCTTAGCTGCTAGCTTGGCTCCCGACAGTTCCCCTGTCTTTTTATTAAAAGAAGCGAACCCGCCTGTCTTAGGTGGGGTGGGTACCTCAGCCTGCCTTACCCCATCTTAGGGAACAACTTCAGAGCAGTGCTGAAGGCCCTGTCTTAGGTCGGTCTAAGGCTGGCATCGCCTCATACCCGTCTCTGGCTGCGGTTCTCTCGGGGGAAATTCATTAACTTGGAGCTTGACCTTATGCAGCTGGCTGGCTAACTCATGAAACAGTTTTGCAATATGCGTACAATGCAAGGAAGACATAGGCAAGCCATCAGCAAAAGAGGAACGTTTAACTTTCTAAGGTTAAACATTAAGAGAAGACACCTGAGAAACTACATGAATCTAATTAGAGTGACAGGGTAATAAGTGGCTTATAACCTACTGGTATTTCTTAATATTGTCAAATATGAATGAAGGTTTTTTGACTTTTTGTTTTTTTTGCGCTTTCAGAAAAACAACTATCACCAGTGTGTGTCTTACTTTCTCGGGTAGACATGAATAAATTTCTCACAAATAAATCATGTTCTCACGAAATCAATGGTAAAACATTTTTAATAGATTGCTAGGAAGATCTTATTTCCAATAGTGTATCCAATTTACTCAGCATCAGGAATTCCTTGACAAATTTCAACTCTTCAATACACACTGACTTGAGAAAGATGATTCCCTTTCAGTGACTCACATACCTGCCACATTTACATATGGGTTTCTAAGAAAGCACCAATTCAAAGGAATTATGCAACAAACCAATGTAAATCTTCCCCATCCTTTTTAAACTGTTGAAAGGGCCTAGACTTATCTCCAAATATTATGAGCCAAAATCATACTCGACAGCAAAAAACAAAATTTATTCATCAAAAGGACTTAGAGAACTCCATTGGTATTGTGCATATTATTATAAATTGTGGAAATGTTTCAGGTGCTGTTAAAAAATTTTCAAGGGACGGGAAATTGCTCTGTATTAAAAAATAGGACATGGACAATAATGAATTACCTGTCTTGTTGATTAAAATGACATCCACTGAGACTGAATTAGCAAACCTAAGATACACTCTGAAAGAAGGTATTCTAGTGGTAAAACTCATGAATTTTCATCCAGCTGTCTATAACCTGTTTATTCGCAGGCAAATAATCAGGCAACAATTGTATTTGAAAGAAATAAGGAGAAATCTCAAAATTGTAACAGTAGGACTGAAGTCAACAAAGTATATTAACCTTTATCATTAATTTCTTTGTCATAGACCAACATTCAAGGGACTTCATTCATGACAAGTGTTCAACATATTTGTGAAAATGTTTTCTAACTGGTAGATATCTATACTATATAGTTCAAAATTTTCCAACTTTTGCAGGTCTCAAACAGGTAAATACCCGTTTGAACTCATATAAATTCAGACAATAATTTCTAGATATTCCTGTATTCTTATTTGAACTATGGCTCAAGGGATCTATAGGTAATTGTATCTAACAGAACATGCCCTATAAATTGAGGGAACATTGGGCAATACTGAGAGTCATAGCTACAGATAATAACTGTTTCAAATATTAGTAAATTCCAGCATTAAATTTGTTGTGAGGGGCTGGGGATATGGCCTATTGGCAAGAGTGCCTGCCTTGTATACATGAGGCCCTGGGTTCGATTCCCCAGCACCACATATACAGAAAATGGCCAGAAGTGGCGCTGCGGCTCAAGCGGCAGAGTGCTAGCCTTGAGCAAAAAGAAGCCAGGGACAGTATTCAGGCCCTGAGTCCAAGCCCCAGGACTGGCCAAAAAAAAAAAAAAAAATTTGTTGTGGGCATGAAACAAGTGTACAACCCCATAGAAATATCATTGTTAGACCTAAATAAAAGTGAGTGTAATGGTAGTTAAATTTGAAGACGGACACATTGGAAATTGCTACATTCTCAATTCCAGGGGTCATAACATTTTTGATTATGTGATATGTTGGACAATACTTGGTATTTTGAAAAATAAGCAGGGACTACCTCATGGGACTTCCGGTAAAGGAATTACAAAGAACCTTTGTAGCCAGAAATGTCACAGTGTATATCAAAGAGTGAAAAGTTAG